>NW_019426074.1:802689-872399 GCF_000390285.2 Anoplophora glabripennis
GGGTTTTTTCAAATATTTCGAAAACTAATCATGTTAGCCTTGATTTTTTAGAGGAATAATGTTGGTCCCCTGATTATGCAACTTTGCCCCCATTTAAGCTACTTCGTATCTCTTACCGTTTTCGAGATCCCTGTAGTGAGAAGCGAATTTGTAACAGCCTGTATAAATATTTTTACTAAATACAAACACAAATATTATGGCATTAAAAAAATCGGAATATTTAATTTATAATAATTTAATGACAATATTAGTAGTAGTTCTAAAATTATTGAATAATAATTAGTGTTTGCGATATACTTCTATAATGAAATTTGGTTTAATAGTACAGTATCTGTAAAAAAAATAAAATATCAAAATAAACATTTTTTTAATAAAAGAAAAATTGAAAAAGATCTTAGAACTTCAGAAATTTACATCATGAAAGACGATTTTTTGAGAATTTTTCGAAGAGACAAAAACGCCACTTATTTTCAAAAAGCACTTTTTTGGTTTAAAAATCAAAAAACGCCTCAAAAAACTAAATATACAATATTTTTATTTTTTTTATAATACATCTCGAAATGAACAAAATGAAAAAAAAGTTTGTGACTCAATTTTTATGTTTACTTCTTTTTGTAATACACAGGGTGATTCAGAACTTATCCAAAAAAATATTTTGTTGACTTACAAATACAATTTTGTAAAGAAAAATCAAAAAGGGCAGTTCGAAAATGATTTAAAAATACACTTCTGCAAGGCACCGGAAACTGGTCCGTTGTAAAACCTGACCTCGCACAATGGCATGGCGGCAAAGTATGAAAAAAAAACGGACAAAAGCTTTCGCAAGGAAAGAAATAAATAGAATTTTATAGCACATATTTTATATCAGCAAATTCAACTGCTTTTGGGTCCGTCTTACTCAGTTTCTACGAACTAACACAAATGTTGTCTTGCTTTACCATAAATTAAAACGATATCCGTCAACTAAGAGTGGCTATACACGCAAGCCATTTTTGACACTATCTACTAAAAAACTGTTGTAAACACCACAGATAACAGGTAAACACTAATGCAACGACGATTGTAAAATCGGATTTCAGTATTCGGAGGCCACGTGGCTCTCCACGCGTATTGTGAATGACGCTAGAGACTACAGTTGTCTAGCTATGTAATGGTTGAATGTACTACAACTTCAATAATTTTTTTCTCGGAAACTATAAGGATTTTACAAAAATATTTTTAAGATATTGACTCCATTTCTCATGCCGCATCTATTCCTAAATTTTTTTGGATAAGTTGTGAATCACCCTGTATAAATTTAGAAAAATTATATATTCTGCTGTTTTGTCAACCTTAAAAAAGATATTATTTTTTAGTATAATTCGCCACAGAAATTATACACTTTGATTTTTTAATGAAATTGTACATCCTACAGCAGAAAAAGAAACAACTAAACAATATACAGTAAGTAAAAACTTTATCCTAATATATCTTAATTTCGATATATCAATTTGCCAATACAGCTAGCCATAATAAATATCCAACTTACTGTTACGGACCGTATGTTGATAGAATATTGCATTTTAATTAATATTCGTCCATTGCCATTTCATTAACAATGATAAATTTAATAGAGATACGGTTTTATCAGTTTGACAGAATAATTGGATTTAAACGGCGTAAAGCTGAATCTGCAAATTACAATTATGGGATTATTTTTTTAAATGGATGTTATTCGAACTGAAAACCGATAATTGTGGATTAATAAAGGTTAATGAATGTTAGTTTATAGTCGAAAATGGAAAATGCTGGAACTGTTCAGTCACATAATACGAATAACGAAATCAGCCCACACGCACTTTTACAACATTACGGAACTGTCACATCTATCATATTTTAACCGAATGATAAATTAGCAGCTATATAAATAAACAAAGATTTAGTGGATCTCTCTTGTTTCCTGTTTGCGTAGTTATAATAATAATAATTATTATTATTATAATAACTGCATACAATATGTACCTAAATGTTGGAGTTTAGAATTCATATACATATATGAATTGTTGGAAGTTATATATAATGCAAAGTACACATTACGGGATAAATACATAAAATTCCATAAATACAACTACTACAACTTATTTTGGTTATAGGTTTTCGATTTCATAATACCTAATTCACCTTAACTTAACAAAAAGTCCCACGAAAATTCTTGAAGTGGCTAGGTCTCATCCAAAATAAAACTTGTCATTTTAACTAATCCACTTCAGAAATTTGGTTTACGCAAATCGAGGCACAATTTAATTTACAAAAAATTACAGCCGACAAAACAAAATTCAATTATGTAATATCCAGTTTACCATTAGAAGTAGTAACTAATGTATATGGCATTATAACTAAGCCACGACAACAAAATTTATACCAAACCATTAAAGATATATTTATTAACAGATTAACAGCGAGTGAAGAAAAACGTTTAGATGAACTTCTCAGCGGATCGGAAATGGGCAGGAAGCCATCAAAGTTTTTTAGAGACATTATGAACCTTGTAGAAAGTTCACAAGTCGTCAGCCAAGATCTTCTGCTAAAACTGTGGAAAAGGCGATTACCAAAATCAGTTTTAGTTACAGCATCGGCTAAGGAAAGTGTCAATGAAATTGTAGATTTAGCCGACAAAATTTGGGAAAGTTATCAATTACCAAATTATAATTAAAATTTTAACAATGTATCTTCTATAATAATCTTTCTTAGTTAACGACAGACCGTAGGTGATCTGATAAATCAATAAATTTTCTATGGAAAAGTTAGTAACAAAACAATCACTACACACCGCCGTTCTTGGTGGTGAAAATTCGAAATATTTGGAATTATTCAATTTTCGTGGCTGAAAACATACATATAGGTGTTGTATTTTCGAAACGAGAGAGTTGGACTAACCAAATTAGGATAGGATATAGCTAATATAATGCGAAACATCGCCTTATTGATAAATATCTTGCACCGCCGTTCTTGAAGGTGAAAATTAGAAATGTTTGGAATTATTCAATTTTCGTGGCTGAAAATATACATAGGTATTGTATTTCCGAAACCGAGAGAGTTGCACTAATCAAATTTGGACAGGACATAGCTAATACAATGCGAAATATTGCTTTAATTTTAAAAAGTTGTCACCGCCATTCTTGAAGATGAAAATTCGAAGGGTATTGAATTATTCAATTTTCGTGGCTGAAAACATACATAGGTATTGTTATTTCCGAAACCAAGAGAGTTGCATTAACCAAATTTGCACAGGACATAGCTAATACAATGCGAAACATCGTCTTAATGTTAAAAATGTTGTCACCGCCGTTCTTGGTGGCAAACATTCGAAATATTTGGGATTATTCAATTTTCGTGGCTGAAAACATACCCATAGGTATTGTATTTTCGAAACCGACAGTGTTACACTAATTCTAGTATGTTGTATAACACTTATAATAAGAAGACCAAACTGCAGAGATACAGACTCCAGCTTGGATAACTGATGTATAAGGTATGTAAGATGGAAATTAATTTAGTGTCAAACACCGCACCTAGAGCCTTAAGAGACACAACATAACCAGTAGCAAAATGAAAAGGGACATTATGATTGCATTTAGAAATTTTTAAGGGTAGTCGATTATTGTCACATCTTTCATTAAGCAAGTCCAAATTGTGCTGTCATTTACAGAATTAACATACATTTTTCCAAATCACCAGTACACAGCTAAGATTGAATATTATACGATGTCATTGATGAAAAGAATTAAAAGCAGTGCACCAAGTGTCGATCCTTGAGGCAACCGTGACGTATGATTGAATATATCTACTTCGAAATATGGGTGGTTTTCAATTTGAAGGCTTACAACTCCGCTAGTGTGCAACTTTGTATATAAATAAATTTAGTTAACTTACAATATTTTGTACACGCCTACATGGCCCTGCTTTGTGTTGGTTCTTATGAACGACATCCTGTATATCAACAAGTTTTGACCAAGGTATTTTTTAGTGACAGTTCTGTTCTACCGTTACTGTATGTCTTATAAAGTGATTAAAGTATTGTTAAGCATCCAGGTACGATTCAAACAATAGAACCTGAATTTGAATGCATCATTTATACCCGCATTTGGAGGTATATCAAATTTTTAATAAAGCATCGTTAATAACTAATTTATATTTAAATTCAATTTGTCCCAGCAACGGGGCATCTCATGAATTAAGTTACAAATAAAGATGGTGAACTATTCTCAACTATGATTTCCATGCGTTAAGAGAATTATTCTTGAATATTTCGAATATCTATTCGGGCTAGGTAATAAAGTTTTACTTTTGCATTAAAATTGCTTAGTGGGAATTAATTTACTATTTTACGGTAACCCACTTCAGAATTTTCAATTTAACTTTAATCGAAGTTACTTTCAAATTTACCTTAGGCACCTAGCCGATAAAGTTCCGCAAAATTTCTTGAGTTACTAATTCATCGAAGGGGAATAAAACTGGAACTAGGATTTTGTTCATTAATTAGAACCTTCATTAGTTCCATAAGTGTATATCCAAATTAAAAATGCTGTGGTGATATTCTCATTTAATCTCAAATAACTCAAGTTTTCATCCAATGATTAAACTTCGTACTTTTCTATTTTTGTTAAAATGTTGGTCAATGTTAAAAAAGTTTCGTTCAAGTGCATAGGCAGCAAACCCGAAAAAACGTAGCAGAAAAGTTTCGATTGTTAATAGTCTATCCAAATTTTGACAGATGGTTCTTGCGTAATCGTTTAAAAATTTTTATTTCACTTCCAGTCTTGAAAGATCAGAGAGCCTTTATAAGAAAAAAGGTTATTCGTATATTCAGTTTATTTTCATGAAACGTATTAGCCCAGAAAGTTTATCGCAACGTTGTTGTTAAACCCTGCTTATGCAATATTTTACATTTTGCTAGTCTTGAAATTGTTGCTCTATTTTTGTTGAATGACATCGACGTAGATACGACTTCAACCAGCTGTAAACTCTGTTATATTTTAAAATGTATGTAAATACTATTTATAATGTAACAGAAACTATTTTGCAACTGAATCTTTTACGACTCTCACCGAGTCTGCTAGATGTGATTCAAATCCTGTTATTTAATAGTCTGTTTTATATTGCAACAATATATTTAAAGTCTGTGTTAGTAAAAAAAAATCTCATTTTTTCACCTGTCCCTTAGTTTCAGATAAAATTGCGATTTGCAATTATCAAAACAAAATTCTGAACTAAACGCCTATTAACTAAACGAATTTTTTTAATAATATGAAATAAAACGTTAAGGAATATAGAATTCTTACCGTTTTATTAAACATTATTTAAAAAAATATAGTTATTATATTATTTTCAACTAGATACATACAATATTAACTATTTGACAATAATGAAAATAATGAATAAAACAAGGAAAACTAATAATAATAAAAATAAAAAATTTAAACATTTGACAACGAAAAAAAATACTAACAAGCATCGCACATAAATAATATCACAATAATCAAACAAATATAAAATCAAATATTTTGTTAATTTGAGTTTAACATTAGTTGTCAAGACATTTTCAGATTTAAACAATGTAAACGAGAATAATAGTAATAATAATTTTAGAATATAATTTAGATGATTTGTGAATGATTATCAAAAATTTAATTACGTTTTTTAAATTCTGTAATAGAATCAAATAAAATTATGTCCATTTATAATTTTTGCACAATATTTCTAAAACTAAATTAATTTTATTTATAACTGTTTTGTCAAAGCTATACTATAGGTATGCTTATTTCGTTGACCCATCCTCTAGATCCATTATTAAGACATCTTTTTTCAGAAACCGGTGTGACTTCAGGAATGTCAGCATTTGTTTCAGAACATTGTGTCTTGCGGTCTAGAGTGACGAGGGTAAACACTTTTGTCCGGTACTTAACAAGCGTTATTCCTTCATAATTTGTTCGGTCATCCGTACCCCATTTATTGTGTGTAACATTGTAAGGGTAATTCCCAAAATGTTTCGAATATTTTACCATAAAAGAGGTGCATATGTAACACGCAATTTTGTGGTAGGTATTTTGTGGCGCCAAAAAATTATTAAATTTGCTTTTCTAAACCTCATACAATATTAAATCCGAGGAATTATGCGTAGATGCTTAACTTTGAATGGTAATTTACTTAATATAATAGGTATTTATTTAACTTGTCTTGGATGTTGTACCTTTTATAAAAATTTGATTTGAAAAGTACAGAATTCTTAACAAAGTGTCGTGTTGCTCGAAATTGTATTATAATATATATTTTTTTGTGTAACTGATTATTTGGGCGCTTGTTAAAAAAAATTGATCTATTACGTCAGTGAATATTGTTTCTATGCAGCTGTTTCATTATTTCTTAAGGCAAGTATTTTTGGCACAGGCTAAGACATGATTAAATAGGTAATTGAACGATTATGTTGTACAAATACATATAAAATATAATAGGTATAACGTATAGCAATAGGAGTGAAAAAGACAGGAATCTTTAATAGTAGTTCAGATATCTACTGTGCTAAAATTTTACCTAAGTTTAGTAGATATTATAATTATATTATATATTTAAATATATGAGCAAATTACATGTGAGCATGTGAAACCCGCAACAAGATAAATTTGGTCAAACTACAGGGTCGTCAGACGAAACCGTTAGATTCGACTATAATTTGAGTATCTTTGAAGATACCAAATATGCAAAACATGATTTATTAACAAATTTTTTTACGGATAATTTATTTCTTTTATCAAACTTAGATATCAAGATCTTTTTAAAATCTTAGATATCAACTCTGTTTATTTTCTTATAGATGCGTACAATTGGATATAGTGCTCTCTGGCTTATAAATATAACATGTATATTTCTAATATGATTTTGAGAACTGTGAAAAAAATGTGCCATAAGCGTAATATATTAAGCCAGTCACACATCTGTCAAAAGTTTCCAATCATACAGGTTGCTAATAATTGTGGGTGCTGGTATACGAAGGGATAAGCAGCAATATATAAATTGTTCATTAGAGGCAAAAGAAGCTCCAGAAGCCAACAGATATGTGGTGCAAGAACAGGATAAGTGACTTGTAAGGAGATTTTATCTTATAGTACGGTTTTGTTAAGCCTACCGATTCTCTTTTTGCACCAGGGTCTTTAATAGCAATAGCTCATAGCTTTCGTTTCTAGTAGTTCCCACATAGAACCACTTCTAGCATTATCAATGTTTTCATACCCTCCATACATTCTTCAGTGACTAGTGCTGTCGGGGTGAAATGTCCACTAAAAAAGTAAATATAGAATTTTTACAGTAAAATAGTAATAACCTTAGTAATTACAAAATACTAATTAATTATGCTTTTATCAAAGTACTTCAATGCAGATTAATAATTGGTCTATAATTGAATGTCTTAAACTAAGAATGGAGCTGCTCGTATTTGTTCGTACCTAGAGAGAACACAGTTGTTCACGTGTTGCAAAAATTGTTTTGTGCTGATTTTAGACAAATATTTAACTGCCTTTGCTAGTTGCTGATAGCTTACAGTATAAAAATTTGATTAGTTATTAAGATGTTAACAGATTGTAAGTTTTAAATGGACGGAGTGAATCCTTTTTCACTGCGAGCAACCATAGGTCTATTGCCTCTTTGTTTTTGAATTTCTTTTCCTGACGTCTTCTAATTACGTACCACAACTGTGACGGTGGCTCAAAGTTTATCTCTTCCAAACAATAACTAAAGCATCATTTATACTCACAGAACATATATGGGCTATCCAAGTTTACCGTCTTCCTCAGTCCAAGGTTTCTTGCAACAATTTTTAAGCCATCTACAGCTGCAGGAGACCCTGCTTTGGCCTTTGTCCCGATCTCCCTTAGGCTGCCCTTCTAAGCTAGGGTTACATGGTTTTAAATCGACAGCCTTACCAAAGCTTCCAAACAATTTCATACTAGCCTTTCATCTGGCAAGAGTTGATTGCCTTCATTGCTGTGTAAATTTTGAACTAAATAACCTTAGTTCTTAATTCACTAGCCTTTAATTTACTGTTAACTTGTAGGTTTTCATTTTCAATAGTTAATTTACTTGTAATGTTATCCATAAACTTTTTCATTTTGAATATTTGCTTCAATAATTGGGCAAATCAATATAACTTCACTAAAATAGTGTTTATCAAGAAAATCGATTATAATAATTTATGTTACGGATCTGCAAATATTTGTCATAACAGTTTTCTCATATTTCCAAAACATTTTATTATAGAGTTGTTGCCGTAATTTGTGTTCCAAATGTTAGATAATGAGATAGATTTAATTAAAATGATGTTCTAAAAAAAATAGATGTCCAGTTATTATTTTCATTATTCCACAACGATTGTATCTTCCTGTGATGAAACTGAAGCCCAAAACAGAGATAAAAGTTCCATCCCTCGCACGCTTATCAGTATTAACGTTCTCACCGGGGATGATATTCTGAATATTTTCCCTATTTTCATACGAACGGGAGACCGTTCGTTCGCACAGTATCGCTGAGGCAAGAAATTTGCGTTTATCGACTTCACTTCAGGTATTTTATGGGAATATTCCACTCTGGATCTATACAAAACTGGCTACATGGAATCCGGTTTTGTCATTTTAGACAATATCAATTCTCGTCGCTTATACAATAGAAATTTATAGAATTTTCTGTCTCAAATTTAACAATAACTCTGCGTCCCGCTTTTAACTTTATTATTCATTGAAAAAGTTTTTTGTTTCTGCTGCGCCTGTTGGAATGATTGATTCATTTCATTTCGACAAACAATAAGTTGGGTACTGTAGCATTTGAACGGTAGTAAATTATTAATGAATCCGTAAATTTTAATGGCGGCGCCTAAATTGTTTGATTGTTAATTATTCTGTGAAGTTAATTTCGTAGTTTTATATTTTCTTTTAGCTTTACGCCAAGATATGAAATTTAATTGTATCCGGGAAACGTCTATCGTTGATCAATAATACCTACGATATTCATAGATTTGTTTCGTAAGGAATATGATGTATACACGAAATCTTAAAGAAGAAGAAAATAAAGTATTGTATGATTGACCATATAAGTTTTGGAATTTACCTCTGTTTTCAATATCAAAACAATTCTCAACATTAACACAATATATAAGTCAAACGTAATATACAACAAACTGATGCTCACCACTACTCAATGAGATCAAACTGGCAGAGAGCGACTTGGTATTACGCAAGTATTATAAAAGCAAGATCTGAAGCAGGCGATTAGTTCGCAATTGTTACTGATGCTATTGCGGACTAATTCAGCATTGACTTTACATGCAATATCTAGTAAAAGCTCGTATCATTTGTCAGTAGAACCACCAGACACATACCTGTTACGAACTTATTAGATCTCATCGTACCAATTCTAGTCGCAGTAATAGTTCGCAGATCAGTTGTTTCCTACAATATCGTCAGTTGTTTTGCCTAAATAGTGGCGACACAGATATTAGTTTCATAGTACCTACGAAATAGCATCTCACTCTCTTCAAGTTTAGCCACATTGAAGACATCTGGTAACAGTGACCTTTCATACGTGTAGCGATTTAATTGTCTCCATGTCTGTTATTAAGACATCAGCAATAGCTGGATCATTCGTTGGTTGGCTCACCTATGGCTTACTGATGAAGATTAAGTTGGAAACTGGTGATCCTATAACTTCTTTTACTACATATTGCGGATATAATTTAGTGCTAATCTGCGGACTAATGCTAGTCGGGGCATTAGTCCGCAGAGTAGTTGTTTCCTGCAATATCATGTTAACACACCATACATTAGCGAAACTTTCTAATGGGGTTAATCTGACAGATTTAATAGGATCAATATTGCATCAAATAGAGTTTAGAATTGAGGTCACTAATGAAAATCTAGTCCAGATTTTAACAGAACTAATCAGAAATCGGTCCAATTATGTCAATTAATGGTACATTATCCGCTAGTTTTGAGGAAATTGGTCCATTTAAGTTAGTTGCTTTGAACAAACTTAGAGGATCAGCGATAATAGATGAAATTGTACAAAGGAAGACAGAATAATAATTCCAATTGTAACAGTCGGGATGCAGTTGTTCCTCACACTGTCGAGAACGTTCCAATTGGATTGGATCAGATCAGAATTGCCTCATTAAGTTTACTTATCTTACGAACTTCCTCACCTAGAGCTCACCTTTTTTGAGGATTTGTTTCGGAAATGATCACCTTGTAAATAATCTGTTGGTGGATGACCAGCTAATCACAAAACACACTACATCGTTCATTAGAGAATATCATGATATTTCATGTACATTATTCTGCTTTGCTTGAAAACGACAATCCTTTTGTCCTATCCTATTGTCCGTATTTTAATAGCCTCAAACTTTCATAATACCTATTGCCAGAAAATATAAGCAGTATAACTTCTGAGATAGTTATAACTTGAAATATCAGTAACGAAATTGTACAACCCAAACGTAGGGGATTATTTCCGCATACATTTAGTAAAATAAGGATTATTCTGTTTAATTTTTCATACCTATTCTACATATATTTCCATAGACTAATTAGCTAAAAGTGCTTCTAGCAATTTTAGTTTCTCTTCATTTATTAAAGCAGCAACAGTAATTTATTAGTGAAGAAGCAAGTCCGCTGGGATTTTCACTTTACATGCCGTTGAATAGGGTTGAGACAATATTCAGAAACCACGTAGGTGCCTTCATGTTTTTTGTTCAAGTTCTTAGAATAGAGTTATATTCGCATCTGTAGTTGAGTGTTTTGCATTTGAAGCTCTACTCAAATAACACTATTAAGTGGCAACTCGCAAAAATTAAAGTAGTTATATGTATTTTGATAATGAAGCATAGGACCTATACCGTTTTTTAAGGTTTGATATCTATGACCACATAGAACTTTAGTGATGAAAAAGTTTAATAAATAACAAAGTAGGGGTGGCCAACCTTGAGATCTGGAGAGAGTTGCACATGTATTTGAAAAATATGTGTTTTATTCATAATATTGCATGGATCAGATAGCTTGTTTATTCAGCTTCAATTTCCTTTTTTTATATTTCGATAGCACCGTTATTCATCGAAATATCGGACTTTTAATGGAAAAGGATCCTTTTGTCTTCAATCATCGATATCTCGACGACGAATGGTCGTACAGAGAATTGAAGGGTATGCTGCTGCAACTTTTTAGAATTTTTTTTTTCTTTTACACTAGTTTTAAAAAACAAGAAAAAAAGGAAATTTATGTTTTTTTAGACAATTGAAGGCTAAATTAGAAATATTCGCGAATTCACTAATGTTAAGCATGACTTTCACAGGTCGATAGACCCAGAAGAACCCTGTGAAGTTTCACCTCGATGTAGCGAACCGTTTCTTTGTTTCAGTCAAACTTTTGAAAAAACTTAAATGGTCATTTTTTTGAGCTTAAACACTTCATAATCATGATTAAAATGGAAAAAAAATGTTTGGGGTGTTCTCACATTTTTACCGCAAATAACGTTTAAATTTATAGAAAAAAAAAGTCCGTGCAAAATTTTTTTGTCGTACTATTTAGAATTGCATGATAATCGTAGCTCCTAAAAAATGTTGACCGAAAGATCTAAAACCTAGATTCTTAGAGCTTCAAAATACTTTTTTTTAATTTCCGATACGACCTTTTTTCATCTAAATACAGTCTGTCAAAAATTCCAAAAAAAATTCGGAAATTCTTTTGATCCTTTAATGTTTGCATTAGTGTATTTAAAAATGAATGAATGAACATACTATTTAAAAAACAAAGAATACAATGTCGTCTCTATAGGTGTTCAGTACTGATAGGTCAAAAATCACCAATAGATTCTACAATGGAAATCAAGGAGATAGTTCAAATAACATTTTGTCGAAGAATGCTTCGGTCGAATACAGGTCGTTAAAAAATTCAAAATTATTTTCAAGCATATCTCAAAAACTACTAAGGCTGGCGTCTTATAGACAAGACATCGCACTTTTAGTGAGACAAGTAGATCTATTCAGAAAATGACAAAGCAAAACGATAATCTAGGGCAACCCCCTTTAATTTTTCGCGTTGAAATGTCACGGAGAACATATAAACATCAAAAAGTGTATATTTCCTGTTTTGTCCAGCAAATTTGTAATGATACTCAATAATTGTGATTAATGCATGTATTAATAGTTTCCTAAAAGCGTCCTGCAGGGTGTGATTATGTTTATAGTACCATACAGGATTTTCTATATATTCAACAGGGGAGAAAAATTCAGGAAACATAAGAAGTAAAAGTATGTTTTTTCCTTATATTCGAAAAAACGTTTATAACTGATACAGTAAAGAGTTTCTAACTTGCTTAGATTTTCTAAAATGCTGATGGGTAAAATATAAACGCCCCCTTTAAGCCTTTCGTTTCTAATTTGGTATGGAAAGTATCAACGAGGAACCTCATTATCAGTATCATCTAATACTTACAAAAAATCAGAGGACATTTAATTCTCGGAGCCCTTTCATTAAAATTAAATATTACATCACTCGGTAAAATCGTTCCAGCATTATAAATATTACATTTTTTAAATTTTGCCATTTTTATATGTGTAAAATTTTTTTTATTATCGTTAGTATCCCACAATAACACTAATCAGTTAAAATTAATTCCAAGATACAAAAGCGGTGACTAAGATGCAACCAATTTTTTGTGAATATAAATGTGAATCTTGGTTTTAATAATATTGAAAAAAGACAACAGACGGTGGTATATTTACCTTAATAAAGAGAATTAACACCAATCTCCGAACTTTTGTATAAATTTTGACTAAAGAACAGCACTCAATCTATGATATATTTATTTTTTCTCATTTAGAATCCATGCAGATCAGGTTTATGGTAAACTAATAATAGTCATATATTTATGCTGCCCCCTGATTAAGTTGGTCTCTAGTTATCTATATATTCCAAATCGCTGCTTAAATCCAATTCAGCGTACGCAAATATTCCTGGAAACTATAATAACAGGGGAGCTTTTGTGAAACAGATTAGCATCACGGGTCGGATTTATAGTTTGATACAATGTGTGCTCGAGGATGTCATAATGTTAAATAAGCAACTGGCTGGCGCTACGCAGGGTTAATTATCTTCACTAAATGTATTTAATTAAGCATGTTTTACAACATAGACAATGCAGATTTCTCCGTGGCATAAGATTAATTGTACTTCACTGTTCTCTTACCGCATTTTGGAATATAGTTCATGGTATCCGCTGCCAGGCAGAACTGAAAGTAAATTCTTGTTACGGAAATTACTCTATGCAGTAACTTATGTATGACTAATGGTAGTTTGTTCCTTAATATATGAGAGATGTCCTCATCACGATGTTCAAGCTAAGCCTTGTCTAACTTTGACCTTTATGTCAGCATAAAGTTTTAATATGTAATGAGATATGTTTCCTTAAGGGTAACAAGCCAGAACCGTATCCCATATCCCCTTATTAAAAATAACGAATATACTTATATTACTCTGTTTTAAGGAAATGTTATTTCTGTAAAAAAACATATGAAGATATGAAATATGTTTAACTTTAAAAACATAATAAATAAAGCATTCATTTTCATCAGATGATACACTTTTGTCATTATTAGCTTTTGAAATGTTACTTTACTTTTGAAAATAACAAACTAATCTTACTTAATTCTAAAAATTATCCAAAATTCTCACAAAATGATAGTTATACCATGCGGAAAAAATAGAACTATATAGTTATTCAATGTGGGATAGTTTTTCGGATGATGTCGTGGTCCGTGTACCTAGCCGTCGTCGTTTACAGAATTACCTTTGACTCCCTTAACCTAACCCAGAAAACTTTGATCTTCCCCTGCTGTTCTCGGGCTAGACTCTGTAGGAGCGGACCCCCCTATTAGAACCCCTAGTCCCGTTCGGTTCATATTGGATCTAAGGCCGCTACGGACAGGACCATCTCTGGCGATGGTACTCGAGTCCATGCCCTCTGCCCCACTTCACAGGACGTCAACGACAAAGCAAATGGAATCCCCTACCCCACTCCTGCCACTGTATTTCACAGACCTAGGTGCGTGCCCATCGAGGCCGGTGACAACGTGGCAGGTGGGGTCAGTCGGAGCGAAGCATTTGTGCAGTCGCCACTGAAGATGCCGACAGCAAGAAACGGCAAATCGTTTGTATGCGACCAGTTGCAGTTGTACTAAGGAATGTCTCAGAGGAAAACCACTGCCCATCCGTATTTATTTTTTCTTATTAAATATATAAATAAAACAATTAATTAAAGTACCTTTACAAAACTAATTAATTAATGTTCCGAATTAGAAGTAAAGGAAGTCTTTCTCTCAATAGATCATTTAATATTTCTGGATTTATACTGTATTTTACTATGGATAATGAGATTAAAATATCCTTCTGAGAATAAAATTGTAGCAGGAAAGTCTTGTTGATATTTTGCTAGTAACTAGGTGTAAAAATCTGCATATGAAGAATGCCCTTGTTGTAGAAGAGTATGGATTCTGCACCTGAAATATTTGGCGAAGTCGAGAGTACTTCAAGGTTCAAATTTGGGCCCACTGTTATTTCTGTTATTTGTTAATGACCTTACAACTATACCAGGAACTGTCGGAAACTAATGTATGCTGATGATGTAAAAATTGTTTCAAACATTACCTCCTTAAATGACTGTGTTGTTCTTCAAGGAGAGATAGCCAAAATTGAAGCCTGGTGTAATTTGAATGATTTATATCTAAATGCTAAGAAATACAATATTATTAGCTTTACAAAGAAGAAATAAACTTATTGTTATAGTTACTTAATTAATAACATCGAAATTGATCGTATCGTTTGAGTAAAATTAAAGACTTGGGAGTGATCTTCGATCAGGAATTATCTTTTTCATGTCATATCGTGTCCAAGGTCGATGATGCAATGAAGGCTTACGGTTTTATATTTTGCAACTGTAAATCGTTTACTAATGTCGCGTCGCTCATTATTTTGTATTTTTCGTACGTTAGAAATAAACTAGAATACTGCTCTACTGTTTGGAATCCATTCTATTTATGCCATAGAGAGTTACTTGAAAAACCGCAAAGAAAATTTCTCAAATATTTATGTTTTAAGATAGATAATGCTTATCCTGAAAGAGGTACACCATATAGGCAACTGACTGATAGATTTGGATTTCAAAGTTTAGATTTGAGGAGAAAATTAAACTCAGTCACTTTCCTCTATAAGTTATTAAATGGTCAAATTGATTGTCCTGAGCTGCTGAGTAAAATTAATTTTCATGTTCCTAGGCATAATTCTAGAAATACCGATACTTTTTATTGTTTGCGAAGAAGAACTAATCTTTTATTTAAGTCACCTATATACAATATGTGCAACTTATTTAATATGGTGTCGCATCTCTGTGATATAAATCATACCAGCTTAAAATCTATTTTATTAATCGTTTCAGGTACTGTAGATGAAGATTTCTGTTAGTTAGTTATATAAGTTATTTCCTTTATTTGTTTTTTTTTTCTATTTATTAGTCATTATTACTTTACCTATATGTAATTGTCCTATTATTGGTCTTGACTGTTGGGCAATAAAGCATTATTATTATTATGACCAATTGTAAGAGATATACCATTCCTTCTCGAGATGTTCGCACTTTTTTTTGTTAAGTGGGTAATATCTACCAGACCAATATTCTGAAATATTCAATCCAATGTTCAATCGGTGGTCCCACTGTTGTTGTTAATTTTAACTATGGTTTACACAGTAAAAAATAAATAGTGCAACTTCAAAATTTATAAGTGGGATTGTTTTGGTTTTGAACTTTATGTGAACTTAAGATTTTTACAAAGAAATGAGCTTGTTAACACAATTTTTAGTTAGAAGAACTAAAATATGTAAAAATGAGAATATGCAGTGTAAAAATTACTCCATTTGTTGTTAATATTACGTTTTTCTGTGTAAGCGGAACACAAAATTGTGGACAAACAGATAAAGACGCGTAGTTTGGACTCTACTATATACAAGAAATATGTTTACTTATTTGTCATCAAGAATTGATTTTAATTACTATTAGGTAACACACACAGCTTAGCAAGCTAACTCAAAAGTTATTCAGTGTTATAAGATTTATTTCGCTAACAAATTGTCAACATTACTTGAAGTATAGTGTTATTATTTAATTGGATGTCGACTCGTTTTAACAGAAAAGTGTTGATTTTGAGTGAAAATTTACTCAGTTTTTTTCAACTCCTTTTAAAAGCTTCTTAGCTTATCTCTTTTTCTTGCCACTATTATTGGATCCACTGCTAGAAAGAAGTACATATGTTTCAGTAATATACGATCTATTCAAATTGTACTGTAACGAAGTGATTTTCAGACAGGGTTTCTATTTTATTTTAACAAATGTATAGTACCGCCCCGCCATTTGCATCTTTTAACACCGTCTGAATTAACACGACATGGCGCTAACGCATTTGCCTGCCTAACAAGTTAGAATCTAAAGTCAGTCGGCAGCCGCCAGCCACCGAGAACAGTCCAGTCCAGCCCAGCTTGAGCAGTAGGTCGCCGTTTGAAGTAAGCAGTATTCACAATACTGCGCACTAGCTACCGTTCGCCTTAGGAACTTAACAGTCGAGCTACAATTACAAATTCAGTATGCTAAGGTGGAAATTCAGTTCAGATTCATCCGTCACTGCGAAGAGTCCAATCCGCTAACACCAGGAAGATCACCGAAGTAAGTTCCGAGCATATCCAAGGCGCAAGTCTCCAGAGTACAACAGTGCAGATGTGTCGAAGAAAGGAATCAGATTTACCGCTTAAGTCGCTTGTCACCGTCTAACCCCAACTTTATGGTAGCAGTGTTGGATTGTATATAGTATATAAACTTTTAATATCATGTGTAAGTTTAATTCTTTTGTGAAGTCTAACTCTCTCTAGACCCCTGGACATACTGTAGCTGCCTAAATTATGATGTTTCTGCACTGTAATCAGAATCTGGCGCCCGGCGTAACCGCCGTCGCTCAGGCGTCATAGTGACAGACGCACTACGCCGACGGCGAACGAGCGAAGTGATAACGTCACAGTACATAAACCCATACATACATTATAGACATTATTAGATAGTATTTCAAATCTCAAAAAAAAGAAGTGTGCGAATTAATTTTTCAAACTTGGGTGTTGTTATTTGGCTACATTCTAATATTCTACTTAAAATAATAGATACTACTTAAAAGTTTTTTGTTATTTGTAGTTATCTACCTATGTAACTGTTTCTTGACTACATATTTTTTCTTTGTCTACTAAACACTGCATGACAATTTTTGTTCATTTTCAAGGCACAAAATACTCGTGTATCTTGAATAATAATAATAATTGATACACGTGGCAAATAAACATGTTTTTAAAAGAAAATTTAATGTCGACCCACGACTTAAGACACGCTGGGAATTCCATTTCTCTGATTTTTATTACCGGGGAAATATTTACGTCGAAATTAAATTTTCAGCACGAAACTTTAATATTTATGGAGCACTTCAAAGCATTTGATTACATACGGGAAATGCGTCGGATTAACTCCCACGTCTTAAAGACATCCACTAAGGGAATTCAATTGCTAGCTAGATTAAATACATTAACATATTTTAACTTCACCGGAGAAGGGTTATATGCATCTCAAACATAAAACCACACTAAACGTGTGTTTATTACACTGCTAAACCATGAATTACAAGACCGTGCTTATTAGTATGGAGATCAAAGGGAGGTGAGAAAATGATTCCTTCAAAGGGGCGGGAGGCACGCTAGCGAATTTTGAGATGCAAGCCTTTGAAGTGACTGGAAACTTTGTGTCTTATCGCGTTATGCGAATCACGCATTTCACGTATAAAGTTTTATCAGTTTAGTGTCACAATGCCAACCATGTAATGTTTTAATTAAATATCTACTATCTATTAATTCATTTATTGCTTTATTTGGAAAACACTAAAATTCTTCTTTCCACACAAAAAAGCTGACGTCGTTTAAAAAAATTTGTAGCATTGGCAATTATATAAAACATATACAGGGTGTCCGGTAAGTACCTCCTAATCTCTCGGGAGTGTATAGGGGAGGTCAAAATAAAACTAGTCCTTCCTATAATTTTTTTTCCTAATGTGCCCCCTAACGGAGTTATGGGGGGTCAAAGGGGTACCTAGAAATTAACGTTTAGGGTTATAACTTTGAAACCACCCTGTATATTTTAATAAAATTTTCGTACGTTGTATTACACATGGAGCTCTACGATTTGATGCTAAAATCAACTTTTTGCTATTATCAGGTGTCCAGAAACGGACTGGCCCTATCACAATTTTTCTCAAAATTTTGACAGAAGTAATTTTATCAAACTGAAAATATTATTATTAGATACTCTGAAGGTTTTTCTTTAAAAATGGTACTCTTTATTTATTTCGAAAAAATGAACGGTTTGCGAGATAAATCGGTTTTGAAAAAAATTGGTAACAAATACAACAACAATTAAAATTTATTTTTTTACAATAAAATCATTCCCGCTAGTGCCAGCCTACAGATTCACCATAAACATTTACTGGTGGTGAATTAAGGGAATGAATAATGCCGTTTCTTGTAAAATCAACATCTATGACCAAAATACATCTACAAATTATTATTGCTCTTGTCTCCATGGAGTTCTTTTCTATTGTTTTCGTTGTTAGACCCTGTTGATTTTAAAGTACTTGTCAAAGGCGCGTGACAGAATAAAAATTCAATTTTATTGTGGTATTCGTTTTAAGCCGTTAGAAATAACATTTAAAAATGGAAGAATATTCCTGTGCAGAATATGCTGATATGCACCTAATTTATGGGGAAGCATTATGCAACTCCGTGGAGGCAAGAAGACTTTATGAGGAAAGGTTTCCGGGTCGACATTTGCCGAGTCCAAAAACTTTTGAAAGAGTTGATCGTAGTTTAAGAGAAACAGGTAAAAAAAAATAGTGAAAAACGTTAGTGAAACTAATTTCTTCCGAATCCTTTATTTAGGAAGCTTTTTGCCACGCCGTGGTGGAGCAGGAGCCCCGAGGAGAGTACGAGACCCTCATGTAGAGGAACAAATATTGGAAGACGTTGCTAATAATCCTTCAAATAGCATAAGGAAGCTTGCGGCGCAAAACAATGTTACAAAATGGGCTGTACATGAAACTCTGAAAGAACAATTGCTTTACCCGTACCACATCCAAAAAGTACATGCTATGTCTCCAGATGATTATCCAAAAAGACTTCAATACGCCAATTGGTTTTTACAGCATCATATTCGGAATCATAATTTTGGTACATCTATTTTGTTCACCGATGAAGCAGGTTTTACAAGAGACGGCATAATTAATTCGCATAATCTACATGTCTGGGATGAAGAAAACCCTCACGCTTTAGTTCAAACTCGCTACCAACAAAGGTTTATGGTGAATGTGTGGGCTGGCATTATCGGGAATCATTTGATTGGTCCATTTATTCTGGAGCAAAGACTTAATGGTGCTCTTTATTTGCAATTTTTAGAGGAAAATCTAAATATTTTGTTAGAAGAAGTGCCCCTTCAAATAAGAACTGAAATGTGGTACATGCATGACGGTGCACCACCCCACTTTGATCGTTTAGTACGTCAACATCTGACGAATGTTTTTGGTGATCGATGGATAGGTCGAGGCGGACCTGTATTATGGCCACCTAGGTCGCCCGACCTAAACCCATTAGACTTTTTTCTGTGGGGTCATTTAAAAAATAACGTTTATTCAACACCCGTAAATAGTAGAGAGGAACTTCTGCTGAGGCTAACACAGAACTGTGACCATCTCCGCAATAATCACGGAATATTATTTCAAGTGCACCGGGAAAACATTCGTAGGATTAGAAAGTGCATTGAAGTACGGGGTGCTCATTTTGAACATCTACCGAAGTAACATTTAGGTACCTTTGTTCATTGTTGAATGTTCTTTGTTGCATGTCTTGTAAGTAAGTTATTTTTCAAATGTTATTTTTAATTGGTCACTACTTGCTCATAAAGTATAGCCAACCCGTTCAAAGATTTCTGGACTTGATAAAGTTAAAGAAATTAAATGCATGAAATAATATGTAAAAAAAATAAATTTTAATTGTTGTTGTATTTGTTACCAATTTTTTTCAAAACCGATTTATCTCGCAAACCGTTCATTTTTTCGAAATAAATAAAGAGTACCATTTTTAAAGAAAAACCTTCAGAGTATCTAATAATAATATTTTCAGTTTGATAAAATTACTTCTGTCAAAATTTTGAGAAAAATTGTGATAGGGCCAGTCCGTTTCTGGACACCTGATAATAGCAAAAAGTTGATTTTAGCATCAAATCGTAGAGCTCCATGTGTAATACAACGTACGAAAATTTTATTAAAATATACAGGGTGGTTTCAAAGTTATAACCCTAAACGTTAATTTCTAGGTACCCCTTTGACCCCCCATAACTCCGTTAGGGGGCACATTAGGAAAAAAAATTATAGGAAGGACTAGTTTTATTTTGACCTCCCCTATACACTCCCGAGAGATTAGGAGGTACTTACCGGACACCCTGTATAGTTTCCCACAAAAAATAATCATCTCACCCTAATACACATTAATGTTTTATTTTGATGTGATTTGATGTAATTAAACATACACGTAGATTTAAATTTATTTTTTGATGAAAGGTTAGTAGTGACATCTGTCAAGTAGTTTATTTACAGCTGTTAATTTCAGAAGTTCATCTAAAGTGTGATTTTTACTATGGATAATGTTATTGAACAAAGAGTTTGCCTAAAATTTTGTGCTACAAACGGAATTTCCTGTGCTGAATCGTTGAAAATGTTGCAAAAGACGTATCGTAACTCAGTTTTATGGAAAACGCGAGCATACAAATGGTACGAAACATTTAACGGTCGAGAAGTGGTTGATGATTTGTCACGTTCTGGTCGTGTTTCAACGTCTTCAACTGAACAAAGCATCGACAAAGTGAAGGAAATGACGACAAACTATAATGACGTCTAAAACGTCATTATAGTTTGGGAGAGCTGGCATATGAACTAAACATATCTTATGAATCAGTTCGCACCATTTTAGTTATTCTTTTGGATATGAAACGCGTCACAGCACGGCTGGTTCCGAAAGAACTGAATAGACTTCAAAAATATCATCGCAAACGTGTTGTTGAAGACATTCTTGAAAGAGCTAATTCGGATTCTACGTTCATGCAACGATCAGAACTGATGACGAGACATGGGTTTACGAGTTAAACTTACAAACGAGTCGATAAGCTACGGAATTACGCTTTTCTAATGAACCGAAACCAAAAAAAAAAAAAAAAACACGTTTGAGAGAGAATATCCGCTGCAAAAAAGCAGATTTATGGAAGGACAATTCTTGGACTTGGCATCACGATAATCTACTATCACACAAAGTGATAATTTTGAATGAATTTTTGACCAAAAACTCAACGAATATCATCGAGCTGCCACCGTATTTGCCGGATATGACCTCTGCTGACTTTTCCTCTTTCTCAAACTCAAATTACCACTTCTTGGAAAAAGTCATAAAACAAAAATCGCTGATGGAGTTGAAGTCCATATCGGAATATACCTTTAAAAAGGGCTTTGATGACTAGGTTGTTCGTTGGAAAAAGTGTATTGTTTCAAATGGAGCCTATTTTGAAGGAAGCAAAGTAAATTTTGATTATTAATTAAATATATTTTGCTTTATTGAGAAATTTCGGATACTTGGATACAAAATGTATATACACTTTTGTTTTCAAATATTTAATCGATACTTAATTGTCCGCCATTCAATTCATTGCATTAAATATTTGTCTCTGCAGGGTGTTTTATCACAATAAATAGTGTAAATAAATAAATAGATAATTCTGTAAGTTAAATACATTATGTTTGATTATCAAAAGAGGTTCCAATGTAATCAGATCTATCATACAGACTGTCTTAGGAAAAATTTAATAGGCGATAGAACATGTAAAATTAAAAAGAAAACTTCATATAAACTTGTATGTTTTAAAGCTTCGTTTTCGAGGTACAGGTACAAATTAATACAAAACCCATTTTTTTCTTCAAATATCTCAAAAACTAAATATTCTGCACTATACTGATGTAGAAGTTTTAATTTTCTTTTAAGTGGTAACCCTTACAAAATTATGTATGTAAATTATTATTATTTCTATGCTAACATTTATTTTGTTAATTTCACTGCATTTAATTGTGTTTTTACACTCTACTTCCCTAAATATGTATTAAATGTAGGTATATGTAACAAACATATTTGTTTTTAATCAGTCATGTAATTAGGTTGCAAGCATGGAAACTATATGAAACGTAAACAAATAATTTCCCTATGTATATATTTGTATTACTGAAAAAATATGAAAAGCTATACTTTCGACTCTGCCAAAATATAATAAATCATATGACACTATAAAAAATTACTTAGGTAATATTTGAAAAAACCTATAGAAGTTAATTATGGAGGTCAAGGATAATATAAAAAAATTACGTAATTTTTACATTATTTTTGATAAGTAACAAAAATTTCTATAACTAATGACCAAAGTCAACAAATAGACGTTTCATTAGTTGTATAATTTTTGCACAAAAGGACACCAATTCATTATTTATTTTTTGAAAAAAAACATTGAAACGCAACATTTTCGGTACTATTAATGATGGAACTAGAATATTTACAATTAAAGTAAAACCTACACAACAAATAACTATGTTATAAAGAAATAATTTTTTCTTACTTTATTATTATATTGTTATGTTTAGTTGTTGTAAAAGTGAATGAATGAATGTGATTTTGATTTTATTTAATGGGCGCCATAAATTTTATTTTAGATTACTATGTGCAGAGCTAACTTCAACTGGTAAGGGTGTGGTTTCCTTTATTTCTATTTATTTGATGACAATTGAATTTATTTTTTTAAATGACATAGATTTAAGTTTGACAAATCTGTATATATTACAAGTTATCAAGCAACATTTTATAATTAACAGAATTGTTACTTAACCTAATTTATTAATTAATTTTTATATGTTTATGTTATGATTTTATTCAATGTCGACTTACTAAAACCTTATGAATTGAATTTTAAATTTGTGTTATATTTGCATTTAAGGTTGTTTTGAATTTGAGTTTTTAATTTGGCCAAATTTTAAGTTATACAAGTCACGTTTCCACATGCAGTTATATTGGTTTCACTGTGCTGTGGTGCATTCCTCTGCTCTCCGATATCCTTAGGATCTGCTGCCTGTGCTGCTACCACTTCACTACACTTTTAACTGTTACCAACTTCTATGAATTTCACAATATTTTTACTTTTGTTCAAATTTTTGTGTCTAAACTTTAGGTTCACTACTCTTTATGATTAAAAACTTTTATGTATTTTGGCAATGTATGAACAAAATTAACGATGTTTCTTGCTTGAAAACTTATCAGAGACTGGCTACTTCGAGCTCGATTTTTACTTTTATTGAACTCAATACAAATCACTCGTTGCTATTGAAGTGTCAACATAAACTTTTGAGAAATTTTTATTTTAGAATATTGACTTTATGCATATTTTAATCAGAATAATCTTTACGTATTTAGATTCTACTCTACGTTCAAATTGAAATTTTCTACCAATGTTTAATTTTGGAAATTCTGAATAAATTATGCTGTATAGCTTGATTTTATGCCTGTAAATTTACTCAATGTCTTTAAAATTAACTCTTTTTCATGTTTATTAACAGTATTTTCCTGTTTTATGTTGCTTATTCATTGAAATGTTTTTCGGTCTACCGATTCATAGAAAACTTTCAAAGTTTATACACTAATTTGAACTTAGATTAGAATGTCAGTACAGTTTCTGATGTTTAGAAGGTCTTTTACACACTGCACAAGTCATTTTGCGGTTCATGCAGTTCATCAATACTTTTAAATCTACAATTTTACAAATTTTGTCGATGCATAAATATGGCGTTACGAAAACGTTACATGAAACTTTTTACAATGGCTTGAGTTTAATTCCACTCATAAATTCTTAATGTAGGTATGCTATACTTTAATTTTATTCATGATTTTGTTGCATGTTTTTCATTTATGAGTGAAACTCCTTCTCTGTCCATCGATCAACTTGTCAAAAATTAGAATTTTTTCCAATTTGCTTAAACCTTTACACTAGTATGACATCTAACTTTAACAAATTGTTCGTCCTTCCATTTATTTGCAATTCGCTTTAAAAGTGAGGGTTAATCAATAATATTTAAAACTTATGGTAAATACAAGGTAAAATGTTTATACACAATAGGATAGAAACATTTAGATAAAACTATCTGTATTTAAAACAGTTGTTTTTATACATAAATAGTAAACATGTGTCTCTTGCCATCATGAATATTTTCAATTGATTGTTAATTGCATCAATGTTTATTTTCCTTTCCTTTCTGATCAAAATACTCTGTTATTTAAAGTGTGTTTTGTAATTATTCAATTTAAATTTCGGAATAAAGCATCACTTTAATTTAATAATTAGTCTCTATAAATATTTTTTTAAACTGCAACATAGATGAGCTAAAAAAATAAACGTATTGAATTCTTTCACAGAAACTGAATGAAATGTAGCAATTCTTAACATAAAATTGTCACCAGTAAACTATGTTTTTATCTGAAATCTGATATACCAGATAAAATTTCACACTGACTGGTAAAACATTATTAAAGATTATTAAAACATGAACAATAATTTTGGATTACCCCGTATTTTGTAAAATATTAATTAACTAATGTTCAAAATAACTCACATGTATTGAAAACTTCGGGGAAAATAAAATGAAAATTTCATAAAGGGTTCATTGTTAGGTATTAAAAAAATCCTCAGTTATTTTACGATCCTAGTGACTGAATGTTACCACACGCATTATCTGTCACTTGTATGAAACTGAAGCGGTATGGGGAATATGAGGGTAGCGTATATTTAATTAAAAAAATGTCGCGCACACGCGCCATAAAGCTAATAGCACCCCTAATTTTTTCTTCTAACAAAAACCGCATGTAATCATGAATTGTTTATGAAGTAAATTAGTCAGTGGTTCCCATTGTATTTTTTTTTTAATTCAGTCGCCTATAATCTACCCCGTCGTGCGTCCAATTTTATTAATTATATTTTTTGAAGACATATTAGAGTTCCTCACTAATTTAACATAAAGTAAATAATTTTATATCGTTTAAAGTAGTCAATATAAAGTATATACTTACTGTGTAATAAATAAATACGCTTCTACTACAAAATTTATTTCAATAAAGAATTTATCGATACCTTTTCCTTTCTTACAAGGTGAATCTTTAACAGTAAATTAACACAGCGTCTGCCAGAAAGTTTGTTAAATGTCTTAAAATGTTTATTGATAGTAAAAGAATTAGCAATTGCTTCTACATGTTTGAAAACTCAAAAATTTATTTTGACTATGTCATTTCAATTAAAATGTAGACGCAGGTTTTGCCTGAACATGAAAAAAAAAATTATTTAATATTTAGATATTTCTTCTATCAATCCAGTTTCACACGATATACCTACCCTCTAGTATGCATGTCGAATTCAGGTCGTATTTATATTCTTTTTAAATATTATTGCTTTTTCAATATTAAATTATGTACCATAAAACCATACAAAAATCTATAAAAAATTAAATTTTGAAACAACTGTTACAAGTGAGTGCATTTTGATATATTTTAACAACCTTACCTTTTTTCAGCGCAATACATTGTTTGATTTGGGAAATATATGGCTAAAATGTAATTAAAACACATGATCCATAGTAAAAAACTGTTTTCCTTTTTGATGTTAATCAACTAGGTACTAAATTTATGACACGTTATTCTGGGACACCGTGTAGATGTATTTCGTTATTAATTTTAAGATACGCTTTTATAAGTTTCGTTAGCATCCCCACAAAGAGATTTTTTGTGTGGCCATTAAGGCGACACTTCTTATTTAAATAACGCGATTCTTCCCAGCTATTGAAAGCTTTTTGGCGAACGTGCAGGATGTACTATGTTCCTTACTTCAGAATGAAACTTGCAAAAATTATCCTGCTATCCGCCAAGTTTGTATCCTGTTTGCCTCATCTCGTAGCGAATATTGAAAGTTAAAGTTCAAGCGACTACAAGGAGCTGCGTGTAAACCAATCCCTTAGGCCATTTGTCTCTAACTTAATAAAGCTTACTTCGCGCCGTGATGACGTCAATAAGTCTCTAACCTAGTAATGAGGCGCGTTGAAGTTAGTGTTTGTCTTCTAAAGTTGTTAGCTGTCCAAACTTCATTTGAGAATGTAATTATTATTTGTTCGTTGCGTGTTTATTAATGGCACCGGAGTTGCTAAACTTAAAAAGTTTTTGTAGCGAACCCGTTCCGTATACTTTTGTACGGGGTGAATCAGCATATGTTGTGTATTCTCAACTCATAAGGTTGACTGAAAACGCCCAATATGAGTAAAAACTGATTTTTTCCTAAATTTTGTCCAAATATATCATTTTCGTAGAATTTTGACGCACTGAATATGATACCGTTCTACTACCTACCTCTGACCTCAATATTTATCAGAAAATAGAAAATTAGTGCTTTTTTATATACCTGCAAATTAAAAAAGTAATTACTAAGAACTTCACAAGAAACATAAGGACTTACCACTTTTACCTTCAAAATCAAAAATTCCAAAATTATTGTTAACTGTTTGATAAAGAGAGATATATCGCATTATCGCATTTTAAAATAAACTACAGCTTTAGGATTAAAAATTGAAAACATTCATAGAATTTTAAAATTTAGTCAAATTTGTTGGATGAAAATATAGAATGAAGAGAATAAAGCAAATTTTTTTATAAATTGATGAACAATGTTGTTTTTGGAAAAACCATGGAAAATGTTAGAAAATATAAAAGACGTATAGTCCGGTAGATATGATGCAAATCATTGTATTTTAAAGCCAAATTTTGACAATTATACAATTTTTTTATAAAGATATGATTATAATTGAAATGAAACGATTAAACGTTATATTTAATAAACCTACATATGCAGGCTTTAGTATATTAGGTGTATGATTTTTATTACAATTACATTAAAAATAAATTTAATGATAAAGCAAAGTTACTGTACACCGACATTGATTGATTCATATATAATTTCTTTGTTGATGACATATATGAACATATTAAAGATGATATTAATAAATTAGTAGTAATTTGTTTTTTAATTTTCAGGTATTTAAAAAAAACCCAAATTATGAATTTGCTCAGGAATATCAAAATCAGAGGTCAGTGGCATCATATTCAGTGCCTCAAAATACTACAAAAATGATATATTAGGACAAAATTTAGGAAAAAAATCAATTTTGACCCATATTTGGAGGTTTCACCCAAAAATTTCACTTTTCTTCGAAATTTGTCGTGAAATCATGAATTTTGACTAGAGGATCGTGTTCAGTGCATCGAATTTCTTCGGAAATTATATGTGGGTCTCTTGGGTATACTTTTTTTTGTGTGTGGCTGTGTAATTGAACACGCGTTTATTAAGACAAGCTTACAACATTTTTTATTCTGTACCTTACATCTTGCATCTTACATTAATTAATTAATTAATTCTTGTATTTGGAAAATTAGAATTGAATCGAGGATATGTAATTAAACGAGCACTTAATTCTATGAAAAAAAATAATTTTTAATAACCCTCTTTCACTCTGAAATCGATGAGAATTATTGCTTATAAAATTTACACTTATCTCATTAGATTCATTAGACACATTATCCTGCGCGTTTAATGTTATTTTAACGGCTTAGATCCATTATTTTATCGTAAACAACCTCAGATTTTATTTCGGCTGTGTTTATATCTATCGCTTATTTGATGTTTATGTAAACTTCGCCACCCCCATCTTCAAATTTCGTCGAACCCCCTTTAACATAAAGTAAGGAACTTAAGCGTGCCTAACATGGCGCAAACACGGAACCTATGGCCTTACATCTAATTCAAAGGATGACGTCTGTACAGTTTCATTCACCCCAACTTGATGTAACGGAAATTCTTTGGTGGAGATAAAAATCGAACCTTGGTCTAGAATCATACATCAAGATTTAGTTATTGTTAAAGGACATGGTTCTTGTACTCCAATATGAGGTTTTTATTGGGTCATACTTACAATTGCTTAAGTCATTATTATTAAAACACGATATCAAGAGATAATAAAATGGTAAATGCGAGATGGAAAATTAAGATCATCAAATAGTCATTCAAACAGTATGGTTAAATCTGATAGGCTCAATGAACAGAACAAAATAATCAATAAAAGTACAGAGTTTTATAGGACAAACTAATTTAATAGTTAGTTAATTATTATTATAAAGGCAATTTGAAGATTAAGATTCAAGAAAATTGGCGGACTAAGTTAAAAATATACAGAACTTAATTACGTGTGAAAAGTTAATTCTGTCTTAATTGGCTAAAACCATAAGAGCAAAATAGAAAAGAGGATTTTATTGGATAGGCCGGACGGAGCATGCATTCACTGAGGCCATCTCACGTTGATGCAGCAAAACATTGTCCTTTATATAAATTGTTAAATAGAAATCTGCAACCACAGATCGAATATGTAACAGGTGGGCCAAAAGAAATCACCCTATTGGAACATGCTCTTTTTTTTGCAAATGGCGGCCAATGTCAAATCTGTTTTGACATTTGTGAACTAGACAGATGTAGAATACAAGTGAACAAGCCATGGAGCGATACACTCCCCAACAACGCGGAATAATCGTGTCTATTTTTTTGCGTAACAATTCGTCTGTGGTGTTGGCGCAGCGCGAATTCCGTCGCCGATTCCCCGGTCGTCCGGCACCGACTGCGCAAACACTGCGCCGTTTGGCCACCAACCTTGAAGAGTATGGGACCACACGAGACGCTGCCAAGAGTGGCCGGCCCCGGAGCGCCCGTTCTGCCGAGAATATCGCCGCTGTTGCCGAGGATGTCGAGCTGTCGCCAGAAACATCGACCAGACGCCGTGCCTCGCAATTAGCCATCAGCCGGTCGTCCCTAAGGCGAATTTTGGTCAAAGACCTGCGCATGTTCCCGTACAAAGTCCAGTCCGTGCATCAGCTGCTGCCTGTCGACCGCCAAACGCGTGTAACCTACGCCCAAGCCATCCTCAATCTCGAGGACGAAGTGGACGATTTTTCGACCAAAATCATAATGAGCGATGAGGCTCATTTCCACCTCAGCGGGTACGTGAACAAGCAAAACTATCGCTTCTGGGGCACCGAAAATCTACGAGTGATGCACGAGGAGCCATTACACCCGCTCAAAGTGACTGCATGGTGCGCTGTTCACGCTGGAGGAGTCATCGGGCCATTTTTTTTCGAGGACGCCGCTGGTCAAACGACAACAGTGGACGGTGCGCGCTATAGGGCCATGTTAACCGAGTTTTTTCTGCCGCAATTGAACGAATTGGGACTGGAGGACATGTGGTTCCAACAGGACGGAGCAACGGCACACACTGCGCGAGCCACAACCGATATTCTGAAGGCGGCGTTCCCGGGTCGCCTCATCTCTCGTTTTGGCGATTTGCACTGGCCCGCAAGATCGCCCGATTTAACCGTTCCAGACTTTTTTTGTGGGGTTTTTTGAAGTCCCGTGTTTACGTGAACAAGCCCGAGACCCTGGAAGCCCTCAAGGACAACATTCGACACGAGTGCGAGAATCTGTCGCCCGAAGTTCTCGCTGAAGCGATGAAAAATGCCATAAAACGAGCCCGTATAGCAATCAATTGTGGCGGCGCCCATTTGGCCGATATCATCTCGACTTGACCAATAAAATTCTAAAAGTTCAAATAAACATAATCAAAAAACAGAATCGAAGTTTTTCATTTAGAAAAAAATGAGAGCCAAACAACATCGGATGACTTCTTTTGGTCCACCTTGTATTTACAACCTTTAAATCAATAGAAATAGAATGCGTTGACTGAAATATTTCAATCAACGTAAAATGTTTGAGGTTTGAGGTTATAGTTTATCTTCAGGACTTCAGGTAGGTTGCCGCGTTTTATTCATTAATAAATTTGTTTTGTTTTAGATATAATAAGGGATTTATTGAATCAATTGTCTGAACTGTCTTACTGTTTTTTATTCGTTTTTTATCCAAAATCCACATTATTATTTTTGTGAAGACCATTTTGAGTAAAAAAAAGTTTAAAAAACAGTAATAGGAAGTGCTGTGCCAACACTATTTTTAGGATCCACTACATGTTCACCTATTAATTGTAATAATATCACCTCGGAATCCTCGGATAGTATCCAACATTCAGCAAAACAATTTGTTAACGTAACATTACAGAATTTTCAAAGTACGAGCTGCCGAACTTCAATTTAGGATGATTTTTCACCTCCACCTTATAAAAAACCGAAATGCATATGTTTAAAATTGTTATTTGTTATAAGTACTATATGTGTAGTATATTACATCGTACTGATGAAAACCAATTACTTCGAAACAAATGTATCTAACCATAATTTTTGTCAAATCACTGTGCAATGCATTTTACATAAAAGCAGGTAAATAATTCTTTCAAATTCTTTAAAATTTGCAGTTTTTAATGGTTTCTTTAAAAAATAATTATTACAAGAGTCTCCCTGTACATTTTTTTGATACTTAAATATTTTCGAATTCATAACAAAATGAATTTTGTCACACAGACACTGCTTTAACTTTTTCATTTAACCAAGTGATAATGAAGGTATTTCATAAGTAATGGGTCATGGAAGAGGTGTTAATGGTTCACGTTAATTTCAATGATTAACTTAAACTATTAATAGCTGTTTTGTGATCTATTACTTATGAAACACTTTTTATTCTTTGTGTATTTTGTTACATTTAAATTTACCGCCATTATGGTGCAGCGACATCTATTAGATAGTAGAATTAATGGTTACTCTAATTGTGTTTTCCAATGCAGTTTCCTTAATTATTTTATGGTCTATGGTTTCCGAGTGTGTCGTTTGCTGCACCAGCTACAGATGACGGTACTCTGCCGAGAATAAAACCCTTTTATTTAGTTACTCATATGGCTAAAACTAATAAAATGTGTATGTACAAATTTAAGACTAATTATCCTTTGTACAAGTGTTTTAATCCAAACAAATAAAGAAATGTTGAGACTAAAATAATTTGGTGGATGTAGCCATATAATGGTCCTAAAGTATTTGATTAATTCTAGATAATTGTCATCCAGGGACAAAGAGAAAACGTTTTAATTAAATTAAACCCATGTTAACCCTGAATATTATTGACATCCTTTCTATAAAATAACCTACCAGAATAATTAAATAAGGTAGATTACCGAGATTTATAAAACTGTTATTTCATTGAAAATATATACTGTTATTGAGATCTTGGCATTAATAATGTAAATTTTCGTGGCGCTTCAATTTGAATCCTTATTGACTTTTAGGTAATTGCAATTGAACATTCAAATATTCCCTGAAGCTTTATAATAAATTCGATGGAGCACATTTCTCCAATATTTTAAGATAATTAGAAAAATATGCAAGTTTTGCATATTTGATTAAAATCTACCCTTCATTTCATTATTATTAATGAACAATGCAGTTGAAAAATTATATCAAGGCTTCGAAAGACGAGGCAGTGTTTTTATACATTTTTAGCTGTAGGATAAACGCCTACAAATATTTTTGAAGCGAATGGCCATGGGAAATTAAATATTTAGGGAACACTCAATATATTCCAAATGTTATTTCAAAGCGTGGGTTGTAGGATTTATGACAAAAGTTTTTTCATGCCTGCTGCTTTTACCAAAATAAAAATTATACTTGTGGTACAGAAGTATTATTCGTTTCATTGCGTTTCTCAATTATTTAAAACAAAATCGACGTATTTCGAAGTTTTGTCTCATTTTTTCTACAGAATGAAAATAAAAAATATTTTCAACAATACAGATACCTACGCATCGGAAATATGTATTGCTTTGGGCGGAGAAAGATATTTGGCAAATTAGATATAAAAAACAGGAGATGTGGAGACCCAAGTCATGTTTAAGAGAATATAAAAAATATCACAAGGATGCTTTTATATGCACATATGCATAAAAATTGTTTTTGCATTTGTGGCGAAGGAGCCAGTTTTAGTCGAGTTAAGGATTACGATAGGCGTACCTGCGCTGCGGCGCAAAATACAGAAATGTCCATATATTACAAAGCTAAAAATTTTATACACCGTTATAAAACTAGCACATATTATAGTTGTCAAAATAAGACGATCTAACTAAACTTTCTTCTTTTTAAAGATGTTTGGTTTGTTTGGCTTAGCCACTAGGAGATATCAATGTCGTCAACGTATAATAAGGTTTCTTTCAAATGACAAAGACGTTGATTGATTTAAATTGATTCGGTGTTAGTAGTGTTAGTTGTTTTTAGACACCACTTATTGACAGTAACTGAGGTAATTACTTTTTCAATAATATAAGAAATAATGTTTATTGCAGGTGACATTGTCCTTTTCCCTCATTTTTTTTATTCCTAATGTCTTTTCTATAAATAGTTATTTTATTAGTTATCCTTAATGCATTTTTTGTAGAAATATGATTTAATTATTATTAAGAAGTTGATTTATTCGATAATAAAAATGAATTCACAAAATAGGGGAATCTGATATGAGTTCAATTATTACTAAGTACTATTATTTTGCTGAATAATTGCGTGTTATTAAAAATTGTGATTTCCAATAATTTTCATTAAAAAACATTTGATTACAAGCTTCCTTACTCTGTAGTACTTTAAACGATATTTTGCTCACAATTTAATCAGATTTGTATAGACAAGCGTTAGTGATAACAAGATAATTAATTACATCACTTTAAAAATACAAAAAATTTGCAATATATGAAAAAACTAAAGAAATAAAATAACAATTGATGTTGCCTGAAAAAAATAATTAAATGGGACAATGTGTTTTTGAGTTGTTCAGAAAAAAACTTAATTTTAGCCTCTAGCACCTAAACGAAGCAACTTTAAACAAAATTAAATTTAGTTAAATCGTATTATTTAGAGCCCAAGAATTTGTGGTACATGGAATATTGTTACACCCTGTCTCTATATAATTGTGATACATAATCTGAAAAACATGCTTGTAAAAATTAATAATAAATCAGACTAAAATTAAGTTTTAACAGGTTTAACAATTATAAACATATAATTAAGCATATTTTGATGAAATCCATTTAATTCTGACGAGTAATAAATAACTACATTATAAAATATTAATATATAATTCTTATGAAAAATGATTGTTGCTAATAAATTAAATATGCGTCAGATATTTGAAGTAAATTATATGAATACCTACATTTTAAACACAGCCACACAAAAATTGACTTTCAGGCTCAGAGGTCAGACCATGTCTATTATACGTTTTTTTGGGTCGCTGAATCCGAATCCGAAATCCATTTAACTCCATTACCTCAGGATTTTTCATAACCTCAAAAAACCGATATTCCGAACAATTAAACCATATAACCGTAAGACTCAAGTTTCCAACGCTAAATCCAATTAACAATTCATAACTCCATGATTCCCTAAACACAACTTCATTACCTTGTACTTTGATCCCATTCACAAAGAACAGTCGATCTAGTTTTTTTTATAACTTTAATTAATAGGACCATCGGTATTAACATTACCCGATGTACAGCACGAGGTGGTTGCACGATCGGATTTCGTACATTATATAACTGGCATAAGAGCTTTTGAAAATAAAGATAATTTGTAGACCGTACTATAAGCTGTACTAATTATTTACATATAGTCGTACAGTTTGCAGTCTTAACTAAAGTAAATGGAAATATGCGTTAATTATTAATATCTGCTGAGTAATAAATAATTACATATTAAAAAAAATTATACTTGAATAACACCGTTTTATAATACCTTCTTTTGTATGTGTACTTTATTTTAATTTTGATTTAAGTAAAATTCATTGTTATATCATTTCAGGCCTTGTTGTTGTGATCCATTTTGTAGCTGAACAATTTAAAAAACTCCCCATTAATCACTGTAACTGCTGCTTTAGATCTTGCTGAAACCCGTATTGAATGTAGTGTACTGGTATTCAGGCCTGACAGGATTGTTCAAATTAGTGTCGTAAAAAATGTTTTTGCAGGGCCGAACACTCTCCTAAAACGTCGACATTTTTACTAATATTAAATCAATATAAATAACATGTAATATCAAAGGTTAATTACACAGCCCACAAAAAAAAAGTGCCAGGTCCGAAAGACAAGACCATGGTATCCATATGGTTTTGGGGTCGCTGAATGCGAATCCGGTGTCCGTTTGACACGACTAGCTCTGGTTTAAGGTCAATTCATGGTCAAATGTAGAAAATCAATTGTCAACAAACTAACCCTATGTATCTAAACGTTTTTGGGATCGCCGAATCCGAATCCGGTGTCGGTTTGACGCGATTAGCTCGGGTTTACGATCAGTTCAAGGTCAAATATAGAAAATCAATTGTCAACAAACTAAACGTACGTATCTATACGTTTTTGGAGTCGCCGAATCCGAATCCGGCGTTCGTTTGACTCGATCAGATCTGGTTTAAGTTCAGTTCAAGGTCAAATGTAAAGCCATTTATGTTGTTCGTATTTGATCCTATGTAAGACTATCTTCAAAATATGGCACCCTTATTTCAATGTGCGTTAGGTTTATAACATCCATGTTTGAAGTGATTTATCCAACAATATCGTTGTAGTAACCTAAGGAAAATTCTTCATCGTTAGAAAAATATTCCTTATTTCTGTACTGATAGTAAAAAGCTTTCACTTTTCCGGCTTGCTTAGTATTTTTTTAGCCATGATATTATGAACTCTGCTCCATTCTCTGCCAGGCCCAAATCTCGAACATCATTTATTTTTTTTTGTGATATAGTATCACTAGCAATATCAGTGATAGTTTCATTGCCATCCAAATTTCTCCCTTCTTTAATATCTTGGTGAAACCTTTCTCTCTGTTCAAACCCATTCAAATTTTTCATTTAGGTTTAAAACCAAAATATTTATATAAGTATCTTTCGTATGTTGATTGATCTATTTCTATTAGAAAGTATTTAATAGACCTGAACGCTTCAAACGGACTTCAGATTCGGATTCAACGACTCCTAAAACGTATAGATATGTAAGTTTACTTTGTTTTCAATTGATTTTCCACATTTGACCTTGAACTGACCTCAATCCAGATCTGATTGAGTCAAACGGACATCAGATTCGTATTCGGTGACCCCAAAAGTTATAGATATGTAGATTTACTTTGTTGGCAATTGATTCTTTACATTTGACCTTGAACTGAACTTAAACCAGATCTGATCGAGTCAAACGGACACCGGATTCGGATTCGGCGACTCCAAAAACGTGTAGATACATAGGTTTAGGCTGTTGACAATTGATTTTCTACATTTGAGCTTGAACTGACCTTAAACCAGAGCTAATCGTGTCAAACGGACACCAGATTCGGGTTCAGCGACCTCAAAACCACATGGAAACCATGGTGTTGTCTTTCGGACCTGCCACTTTTTTTTTGTGGGGCTGTGTTATTATCTACAGTATGACTTATTAGTATTAGCAACTTTATTTGTGCTGCTACTCATTCAGGTGCCTTAACACTGCATTAAAAAAAAGCAGCATCCAACAGAGCATGGCTTCAGAAACTAATTAAATAAAAATTAGACACGTAAATTCAGCATAGAGTTTAGTTAACTTTTGTAAAAACATACATGTTTAAGCATTACTACAGAATAGAACTAAAGATATATTGCTACAATATATTTGTCTATATCTCAGCGATAAAATATAACTTGGAGTGAAAATATATCTTTTCTTATAGGTAGTCAAAATATGTATTTAATACCGCATCGTGCGGTAAAAATCCACACAAATAAATCCACTATGTGACCACTTGAGACTAAATAAGTAAAATTCCGATGACTACATATATAGCGTCCAACATGTCCTTAGAAAGAAAAGTAATTCAATAAAAGCAGTAAAAATGCGAATGCCAAGACAAAATCGAAAGAAAGGTCAAGAGCTATATTTTTATGTATTTAGACATGATAACAAATGACATTTGTACAGAAAAACGCGTCATAAGGCAAGCCTTCGAGCCTAGCAACAAACGAAGGAATAAAGGAAAAGGCAGACAGGAACAGCTAACTAGATTGTCGTTGCATTATCATAATTGCTTTTACTACTGATGCTGTTGGCCCCTTTTCAATCAATTTGGAATTTTGTACGCTATAATTTTCCACTGCGCTATAGGGCCAAGACCTGTTCTTATATTATATTATTACTAAAGGCTGATTTTAGTTTTCTCTTAATTCTCTATACATATATATTTCATAGGAAATTATTATAAGATTAGAATTTAAATTAAAGTATTTCAAACCTTCAAATAAATTATATACTCCTCTTCTTCCTGTACTTCAATAAATACCTGGAATTCGGAAACGACTGATGCTCACTTAAATCCATTCACCTGAACAACGTGAACTCGAGCACGTAGCAAATATAAATACCAACCAGAGAACTTAATATTCAGTTTTGGATTTTCTTCTGAAAAGGAGAACAGCTCTCGAAACGTCAATAAATCTAAACCGACGACACAGCAACCAGCCATGATAGTCTACAAACTTCTCTTGTTGGTGGATGTAACTGACCACTTTCGACGTAAATTAATTTGAAATTCTAGCAGCGATATTTTAATTAATATACAGGGTGTATCAAAAAGATGTTGCCAAACAAGCACATATGATAGAGAAAGTAATTTTGAGAATAAAAGTTCAAATCGACATGTACCCGAAAACGCCCCCCTGTGGCATTACGCCCTTTTAAAGGGGACCATTAATACAAAATTTTATTACAATATCTACAAAATGCTTCGAAATAAATTGATCAAATTTTGTTCAGAGGTACCATTTATTACGAGGAATTACTTTATCTAAACCAAATTGACACATTGTTTTCAGGAGTGTCCCTAAGGGGGAACAAACCAAGTTCAAACTCCGTAACTTTTTTTATTTGTCAAATTCGTAATTCTATTTTCGAAAATCGAAATCCTTCACCATTTCTACATACAAAAGATATACTTGTTTCATGTAGGGAAAATCGAATTTTAGATTCTTTATAATTTTGAATTTTCAGTAGAAGCATAAGAAGCTAAATCGGCATACTTTTTATACTTCTGCTTCTAATATCAATGTGGGATTGACGTCTCTTGTTTCTTATGTCACACAATTATAACTTAATCTGTAACTCTAGTGATATATTCAACTGTAGTTTGCAACATCTGTACATAGCTTTTAGAAGTGTCAACAATTCGTGATTGGCAGCATAGGGAGTAGTTGCAGCTTTTTCTTTTTTCTTTCTCCTTATTTTTCTTTTTCTTTTGTTGTTACACTATTTTACCGGTATGTTTGTTATATTTATTCTTTACATTTTGTTCTGTATGCTCACATGTTTGTATATATTATATATTTGTATACTTTGTCCTGTAATTGGTGATTTTCACTGTTGGAAAAATAATTTAAATAAATAAATAAATAAATAAATAAATAAATAAATCACTGGTTGACAAATTTATATTTAAATTCAGTGAATGTTTGCCTTTTACTGTGTGAATTATTACTTCAAGCTTTATCTACAGTGATGAAAGGAATAAATTCGTTTAAAATTCAGGTAATTATTTTGTGGAAAAACGTTCGGACACGTCGATTAGTATTTTTAATTGTGGATTTTTTGCCATAACAAAATTATATACAGGGTATCTCTAGAAGAACATATGCAGTCATCATTAATTTTTTTAATGGAACACCCTGATATTATGCCATTTTTTAATTTTGTAAATTCTGAACACATTGTATAACATATCAAATCAACGATTTTCGTAATAATGACGTTTGAAATGTTATAAATGGAAAAAAAATAATATTTAATCATAAAACATTATTTAAATAACAATTGCTTTATAATAAATGTTCAATGTCCGTTTCCTTCAATACATTTTTGTAGTCAAAGTATTGTTTCCCGTTGAACGTTTTTAATTACCTCTGCTGGAATAAGCCTTATTTCCTGGGGTATTCTCTGTTTCAAGTCATCAAGTTTATTTGTGTATTCACGTAAACTTTAGATTTCAAATAACCCCATAAGTAGAAATCTAAAGGGGTTAAATCCGGTGATCTTGGTGGCCACCCAATAGGACCTCTGCGTTCAATTAATTTATTAGTCAAGAAATTGTCGAATAGCAATTGTATGAGGACGTGTACCATGTCATTATGAGGAATATCTGAATCTCGTGGATTAGGAAATACAACAGCTAAAGCGGGGATGAGTTCAAACTGAAGAAAGCCTAAGTAGCGTTCTCCATTTAAATTTTCTTCAAAAAAATAAGGTCCAAGAATTTGGTTTTCGACAATACCTGCCCAAATATTTATTTTTTAATGATGCTGTGTGTGAAAGACTTGTGTCCAACGAGGATTTTCAGTTGCCAAGTATCTGCAATTTTGTCTATTTATGTGTCCATTTAAAACAAAAGTAGTCTCATCAGAAAAAATAATTTGTCGGGCGAAATCTAAGTATTGATTATTCATCTCAATTAGAACTGCCTACTTCGGTAAAAATCGTCTTTTAATAGTTCATGTATCAATTGAACATTATAAGGATATTTATTTTTTCGGAGTATTTGTGACACAGATTCCGATGACAAATTGGAGATTGTCCTAACGGCTACATGGAGATTATTTACAGTTCCTAGTAATACGTCTAGTTTAGAATCTTCTGATATTTCTGCTGGTTTTCATTTAGGTAATTTTCTAACGTCGCCGTGCTCAGCAAACAATTCAATTTTGCTGACAGTAGATCCAGTAACTGGAGGTCAATCAGGATGAATTACATTAAATAAATTACACACTTCTTGTTGAGTACGCACTCTGTCTCCAAAACATAAGTACTTCAATACGTTCTTTCTCAGATAAATGAATTTTTAAAATGAAACGTAAAATTAACAAAATGACACTGACAAACTAAACGCCGGTGATAGTTTGGTTTTTATTGTCACAAAATACTACATCAAAATGGTGTAGAGGTCAAGGAATGANTGACGTTTGAAATGTTATAAATGGAAAAAAAATAATATTTAATCATAAAACATTATTTAAATAGCAATTGCTTTATAATAAATGTTCAATGTCCGTTTCCTTCAATACATTTTTGTAGTCAAAGTATTGTTTCCTGTTGAACGTTTTTAATTACCTCTGCTGGAATAAGCCTTATTTCCTGGAGTATTCTCTGTTTCAAGTCATCAAGTTTATTGAATAGGCAATTCACGTAAACTTTAGATTTCAAATAACTCCATAAGAAGAAATCTAAAGGGGTTAAATCCGGTGATCTTGGTGGCCACTCAATAGGACCTCTGCGTTCAATTAATTTATTAGTCAAGAAATTGTCGAATAGCAATTGCAAAATGAGGACGTGTACCATGTCATTATGAGGAATATCTGAATCTTGTGGATTAGGAAATGCAACAGCTAAAGCGGGGATGAGTTCAAACTGAAGAAAGCCTAAGTAGCGTTCTCCATTTAAATTTTCTTCAAAAAAATAGGGTCCAAGGATTTGGTTTTCGACAATACGTGCCCAAATATTTATTTTTTAATGATGCTGTGTGTGAAAGACTTGTGTCCAACGAGGAGTTTCAGTTGCCAAGTATCTGCAATTTTATCTATTTACGTGTCCATTTAAAACAAAAGTAGCCTCATCAGAAAAAATAATTTGTCGGGTGAAATCTAAGTTTTGATTATTCATCTCAATTATCTGCTCTCAGAACTGCCTTCTTCGGTGAAAATCGTCTTCTAATAGTTCTTATAAGGATATTTATTTTTTCGGAGTATTTGTGACACAGATTCCGATGACAAATTACAATTCCTGGAGATTGTTCTAACGGCTATATGGGGATTATTTACAGTTTCCAGTAATACGTATAATGACAGTAGATCCAGTAACTGGAGGTCAATCAGGATGAATTACATTAAATAAATTACACATTTCTTGTTGAGTACGCACTCTGTCTCCAAAACATAAGTATTTCAATACATTCTATCTCAGATAAATGAATTTTTAAAATGAAACGTAAAATTAACAAAATGACACTGACAAACTAAACGCCGGTGATAGTTTGGTTTTTATTGTCACAAAATACTACATCAAAATGGTGTAGGGGTCAAGGAATGAAAAACGATTAATACGAAGAAAATTGTTTTGTTTAAGATAAAATTTGACATATCAGGTTGTTTTTGTTGGCTTTTAAAAGAATGTTCAATTTAAACATTTTATTTAATTAGTTGTGTGTATTTCAAAATATCAATATTCAAACGTCATTATTACCAAAACCACTGATTTTAAAGATATGGTATGTTATACAAAAAGTGTTCAGGATTAACCGAACAATAATTCAAAAATGACATAATATAGGTACAGGGTGTACCATTAAAAAAATCGATTATGACTGCATATGTTCTTCTTGAGACACCCTGTATACAATGTTAAAAAATCCGCAACTAAAAATACTAATCGACGCGTTCTCATTTCCTTCAAAGTATGTACAAGGTAATAGAAAAATAGAAAAACTGCCTTTAAGATGCCGTTTTCGAGACAACCATAACCGTTACTCACTAGCTTTGCGAATCATTATTGGAAACAGATCTGGTGTAGACCACCTATATATCACTGATATGCCAACGTCAACCGTTATGTGTAATTTCGCTTCAATCGGAAGAATATTTTCAGTCACGTCGGCGGGAATCTGTGACGTCACAGCAATCGTACGTTTTACTACTTCCATCCGAGTAGGCCATAAAGCTCGATAGTTAAAGCGCACAATAAAAATAGGTAAATTAATTTAGTGCTTGTGAAATTGCTTAATAAAATTGAGGCGGGGGTAATATTCACAACGTCTATGGCTAGTAAGATGGATATAAAAATTGATTAAGCAATAAAATGGAACACTTCAACGTGTTTATGGTCAGGCAATCGGCACGTTCTCTTCTAGGAGCTGATAAATCTCGCAGCGTAAACACGGAAGTGATGGAGCATAATGATAAAAAATATTATTACCGTATAATTTCGAAAGTTTGAAACAAATCTTAAAACAGTAAATTCCTAAGGTATACGGGGTGTTTTTAAAAGGAATATCACAAATGGTACTTGATGATTTTACAGCTAAGAGGAACTGGTTTTGCATAAGCAGACCTTAGTAAAATGTTCGCCCTTAGGGGACGCAGTCTCTCAGTTTAAGAAAAATTGAAATGCGACTGTAATAGACCTTTTTAGTAGTGACGTCACATACGCCAAATAATAGGCAACTCCATATTGCACATTATCATGAAGAATTTCTCAGTACTTTTAATAGATCGATTTTCGGCCTTATGTACTTTTGACATAACTGCCAAAAAAATTACTTCGTTGTTATGACCTTAAATATCGCGATATTCTGGCAATATTAGAAATATTTAAGAAGTTTTAAACCCCAAGTGACAAACTAATGGAATTATAGAATTTATATATTTAAATTTATAGGTCTCATCAGGATATGAAGGTTATAGAACAGCGATATCAAGGAAGATGGGATCACAACATGATGGCCGATTTTTGTTGGTTGTTAAAAAGAGAAAAAGGATCTATGCAAAGGGTTACGCTTTCGTAATCCTTTGAAGAAAAGAGAATACGTTATAGCAACAAAAATAAGAATGATCTGTAGATATCGTTTTCTTTTGTTTAGAAAGTAGAGTATTATACAAGTTTTATTGCAATCTCAATCTTCTATGCTGTTATCTCGTCTCTCAGTACAAAAAGTAGATGGATAGATGGGTGGGTTTTATAGGTGGTACAGGTGGATGAATAAATATGTGTATTCATGCATGAACGACTGGATAGAAAGATGTATGAATTCATAAATGGGTGGGTGGATAAAAAGATGGATCAAGAACTCAACACGAATTATGCCATGAAAATGGCATTTTGATATATTTTCTGTTTTTGAATGAAATTGGACCAGCTTGTCTGACTCTATTATGATAAATTGGAATTAAACGAGTGAAAAATCATACGTCTAGTGACCTGGTAGAATAATTTGATTTTTTATAACTTTCGTCGATCGTAAATGACGTTTTTTGTGAATTTTGACCTGTTTTTTTAATTTTCCTGAAAACTCAGACCCGTTGGGCCAAATATGAAGGCAGATTCGGATTCAGCGGAAAAAAATACATGGAAATACATGGGTCTGAATACCAGATCCGATACTTTTTTGTGGGGCTGTGTATTCTTTTATATCGTTTTTTGTAAGTTTTAAACACATTAGTGTATCTTTTTTACGAAACACGTGTTGGTTGTACTTAAATCCTTGTAAAAATAAATTAATTTGAAGTTGTTCATTTTTATAGTATCTATGTAAATAGTACAAGGGTCAGACTCGGTCTGTACAATTTCAACTTATTCGAGGAAATGAAACATTGAACCTCCGAAATCTGTGCAGTAAGATGGATCGTGATGCGGTTTTTTGCATTCGATTCGTTAAAGCGTCCAGAAAGTTTGTGACCCTATGTGATCAATGATCCTAGTACATCCACACGAAGTTCCGCAATCGGTTTTGCATCCACAGAAAATCATATTCATGATACTTGGTGGACCAGGTAACTGAGTCATTTTTATGGGGACTAAGGTTTGTTTTAGTTCTCATCCCCAGTCTGTCGGATTCAAACCATTTTCGTCTCCATATAGCCAGTTTTGCACTTGAAAGTATACTCTTTTCAAGTGTTGCATGAATGCATCCACTATTGGAAGAATTTTCCGATGGCAAACTTCTTATTTTTGGCAATAGCCATTAAATACATCCTATATCTATAGGTTTCTGCTAATTGAAAATTACTTAACTTAAATTCTTCGAGTTTATAACGAATTTCCACAAAGCTCCAGGAGACGACGTGATATTTGTGTTCAGCGACCCCAAAAAGTGGCAAAATTGAACTGATTTCCGTCAATAAAGTCATAAATTTTTCATTTTTTAACTCTTCGAGATGCAATTTTAAAAGTGCATTTTTTTTATGCACCGATGCAATTTTCATTTCTCATTGATTACATAGGGTCACAAACTTTCTGGACGCTCTAACGAATCGAATGCAAAAAACTGCATCACGATCCTTCTTCCTGCACAGATTTCGGAGGTAAGGCCGTTTTTAGTACTTTATTTCCTCGACTAACTATGAACATTTGTTGCGGGTTTCCTAAATATGAGACGTTACACTAAAAGAGGATATTTGAATACAAAAAAAAATTACTAAGGTAAAATCTACTAATACTAAATTATCTACTAATACAGGTGCTATTTTTCAACCATTCTCTGATAAAAATTTTAGGTTATTGAAGGAGGCTAACATAAGCATCATCTGAGTTATTTTTTGCCACAGCTTTTTGTTTTGTAAAAATTGAGTATCGTATCATCGTTTATATTCAAACTTTTAACTCTCTCATCTTTTTGTTTTAAGACTGACCATTTATTAACAAAAAATAAAATTCATTATCAATCACATTATAACTCACACAATTTCCACTGGACTAATAATAAATTAGTATTACAACAGCCTTGTATTGAATTTGTTCTGCGATGTGATACGAATAAATGCTCATTTTTAAAGCAAAAACGTGAGAGATGCAAAAGTTTTAAAATAAACTCTGATACGTACTTTTGAATATTCAATTTTTGGTAAAACAAAAAAATTGTAGAAAAAATACAGTTCGTAGAATATTTGTTGAGATGGATTTCCAGGAGGACCCCTGCGTCACTTTATTAGAATTAATCGCATTCGAAATCCGAGGAAGAAAGATATTGGCGGAAAATTTCAGGACATGCTCCCGCCGAAGCCGTGGTAAATTGTTAGAGTAGTTCTGATATTTTTTTGGGATTCTATATCAACAAATATTGTACGGACTGTAACTTAGTTGATACTTATATCAAACCCCACTAAGGGGCAGACATTTTTGAGAAATGTTTGATAAGCTGTACCTTTATTAAAAAAATTGTGTAAAATTTTGTTAAACAAAACATAATAAAAAGATTATTAAAGTTATGTGTATGACTCACAAAAACCTGGAATTTTCCTGATTTGTTATTAATTTTTTTGTCGTGCTCAGTAATGTATGTACCTACTGTTTTTTGAAATATGATCAATTATTTGTTTAAATTGTTTAGTAATATACCATGTGTCTGGAAACTAAACCGACAAACGAAGACAGCAAATTGTAAGGATGATATTTTTTTATCTTCGACTTTTTGGTATTTTTATTATCAAAATCGAAAACTTCAGGATAGTCTAGCTTAAAGAAGTACTCTTGTCATGAGTAGTTAGGTTGTATCGTGTGCGAGAAAATCTATTTGAAATGTTCGTGTTTTTTTTTTGCACGATAATTAAAAAATTACAAATTCTTTTATTCCCAATAACAATTCGTGGATACGGGTAGTTTGAGTGATATAATTGAAGGCAAATTTATGTTGTCAAGTTATTATGGTAATGTTAATTATAATTAATTATAATGGTAATATACTTTTTCATGTTAGTATTTTAAAATTTATTAAAAAAGTACACCCTATCTATTTTCAACTAGTACACTTTTTATTTATAACCCTTTAAGGTTTGGAAAGCCTTTAGGATTTTGACTTTTAACATATTTTTCCTTCAATTATATCCTTCTACTACTTGTATCCGCGGCACTGCTATTGACAAGATAATTTTGAATATTGTACGAACTACCCCCCACCACTTTTCTAACTCACTCTCTCCACCTCCCCCCCCCCTCAGTATTTTGAAGTATTAACGGGACCGCCAGCACCCAACACCCAAATTATCTATCGGTCTTAGCTTATCTGTTGTTTTCGTTCTTTAATATCGATTGTAACCTCTTAAATTACTCTTAAATTTTGTTGCATGAATTTAAACGAGATCCTTGAATATGAGGAAGATCGTGGGCGTCCTTCGGCTATGGACAACAGCTCAAAGCGCTTTTGATGAATTTATTAATTCCGAGACTCCAGACTCGGGAATAAACAAACTTGTTTCCCTTTGGAATAAATGTGTGCGGGCTAAAGATGCGTCTTTTTTTTGTTTGATGAATATAATTTTTAACTAATAACTAATTTTTACACCATCGATTAGATATTAAACCAAACTTACCTCTCTTGATCTTACTACCGCTTTTAAAATGGAGGTTCAGAGCCTGCTACGATTTTTTTATACCCCTGAAATTCAATATAAACATTTACTGACTATCAACTTACAACAAATACAACTGACATGACTTACAACATCACTAGCAAATACTATTATGACGTATATTTTATATTCAGTTAAGGTACAATAAAAGTAGGCTGATTTTTTCGAGAATAGGTATTAAAGACTGCCTTTTACTTTTGAACAACTCTTCCTAGTAAGTAACTTATTTCCACATCTTCACAAATACGTGCACTTTACTCTTGGACCATTTAAGGTTTTTTCATTTTTTTGAACACCCCGTACAAGAAATATTAAATTTTTCTATTCCAGTCTTACTTTAAGAACCAGAAATTTTTTTTATCAAGAGCAACTTTTTTTGATAAAATGAAATATAAGAAAGTTTTTCCTATCGGTAACCAATAATCTAGTGTGTAATTTTATATAACATTTTTATAGGTGTATGCTCTGTCTCCCCTACTGACCCACCTCTCATCGACTTTCCTTCGCTATCTAAAAAACATCAGATGTATTAATTTCTTCTGAGGATTTAGGATGTGGGCAAATCGAGGAGTATCGAAAATTCGTAAACTTTTACTTTCGGTGGAGTTCATATCATTGCGTATCAAATTTCTTAACGTTATCGGTAAAGAGAATTTGAAAGAATGTTTGCTAAAGTGTGTGGATCAAAAGTTGAAAGAAAACGCCTGGGGATGATGAAAACTCCGAGTTACCCGACGCCAACTATTCATTACAACTTTGGAATATGTTCTGGAGTATATTTTCAAACGGCGCCAAAATTCAACAGAGTAAAATAAATCTTTTACATTTATTATTAAATTTATTTGCTAGCTGTTTTACTTTTCTTTACTTATTACAGTTTCAACAATCTTATCTTATTAAATATTTTGTTTCGTTTGAAGATTTAGAAATAAAGCTGATGGTGGTTTTTGATTCAGAATATATTTTGTCTTATTTTCTTTAAAAATGGAATTAATTACACGGAAGCTGATTTCTACTATAGAAAACGAATTAATTACTGTGTAAATAAGCGTAATTTATTGTTTATTTAAGTATATGTGACAAATTTTATAATCCTGCAGAATAATTAACTTTCATAATGGTGGTTGCATTTATATAATTTAAACAAAAATTAAAAAAAAAACAAGGTATGAATAGCGCAGAAAATGAGGAAATATCAATGTTACTTCAAAGTTAGAAATTTTGAACTGTCAATTTTATAAATGAGCATTGTTCCTACAGCGAATATGCTGACATGCATCTAATTTATGGACAAGCACTCGGCAACAATTTATGCAAAATCCAAATTTTATTAGTATTGATTTGTTCACGGACGAAGCCAGTTTCACCCGAGATGGAATAATGAACTGCCATAATTTGCATATCTGACATGAAGAAAATCCCCATGCAATAATACAGACAAAGCGCCAACAAAGGTTCATGGTTAACATATGGGCGGGGATTATTGGGAATCATCTCATTGAACCGTTCTTTTTGAAGACATTGAATGGTGCCACGTATTTGCAATTGTTGCAACAAAGCTTAAATGATTTATTAGAAAATGTGCCCTTAGAAATTAGAAATCAGATGTGGTTCATGTATGAAGTGCATCGCTCCATTTTAGCAATTTAGTTCGTCAGAACTTATCAAATACTTTTGGTTATCAATAGATAGGTCGAGGTGAGCCTATTTTATGGCCACCGAAGTCACCCGACATGACCATTTGATTTCTTTTTATGGGAAAATTTAAAAAGCCATGTGCATTTGACTACAGTTCACACCAGGGAAAGCCTGAGAACGAATAACACTCCATTGCAACGAAATCGAGACAATTTTGGAATATTATTTCCAGTACGAGAAAACATCCGTCGGATAAGGAAATGTATACAGGGTCGGAAAGTCCCCATGGTTCATCAGCCGTTACGTGAGAGCGATAAAGAAAGTCATAGAAATCTGTGTGATAGAAAAAGATGGCTATAATGAAGGCGTCTAATAGTCACCGCCCATTTCGCCCTTCCACAAATAAGAAGTGGATCTTATGAGCGTTCATAACTGGGTGAATTTTAATTTTCATTACTTAATAGCAATTGTTCCAAATTAGGGAGGGATTGTTGGCACAGCGAATCCCCTGTTCGTTTTTTAAAGAAATAGAGTCAGAACTAACATCCCATAAGCCAGTCTTCTTTTATAAATCTGACAATATAGAGTCAGAAAATAACCGAAGTTTTTGGATTATGCACTAACAAGATTTTTACTCATATGTGATTGGTAGCACATAACTCCCTCTGCAACCACATGTTCTTGGATTGTTCTTATATTATTGATATCTCATTTAGTTTTCGTAGTATTGTTATTTCAGTGCGACATGTTTAAGTGTTAGTGACGATTTTCTGGAACAACGATACATCGTAAAATTTTGGGTGAAACTGATGAAACTTTCACGGAAACGTTTTAACTTTTGAAACAAGCTTACAAAGATGATGCTTTGAGTCGTACGCATTGTTGGGAATGATTTTCATGATTTTAAAGTGATTCACTTGAATAAGGTCCTCGACCAGGAAGGCCTTCGACTTCAAGTGATAACTCTTACTTACGTTCAGAAAGTCAAAAATATGGTGCGTACAAATCATCGATTGACTGTTAGAGAAATTACAGAAGAGATTCGCGTCCCAATTGGATCATTCCATGAAACTTTGACTGAGTTGCAGTAAAATTTGTTCCTCGTTTGATGACAACAGAAAGAACACCTTGTGGACCATGACGGGAGACGAAAGCTGGATTTACGGCTACGACACTGAGACAAAAGTTCAATCAACACAATGGATTGGCAAAAGATCTCCACGCCTCAAGAATGCAAGTCAGTCTCGATCCAATGTCAAAGTGTTGCTCACTGTTTTTTTCGACTTTAATGGATTTGTGCATTTTGAATTCTTGCCTCAACATGAAACAGTGCACCATGTCTACTTTCAAGGCGTTTTACAACGGTTACGTGAGAAAATCCGCAAAAAGAGACCAGAGCTGTGGCACAGTGATTCTTGCACCATGATAGTACACCCGCACACTCAGCTTTGTCAATTCGTCAGTTTTGTGCCAAAAATCAGATTATTGTCCTCCCTCACCTCCCTTAATAGGAAGATCTAGCATCTTGCGATTTTTTCTTATTTCCGAAATTCATAATTCAGTCAGCCAGTGCTGAAAGGACGGCGTTTTGCTGACACTATTGCTGACATCAAGGCAAATTTGTCACAGACTTTAAAGGCCATTTCAAATAAAGCTGCTTTGCGAAATGGAAACACGCTGGGAAAAGTGTGTAAATAGGAGAGGGGACTACTTTTGAAGGAGACAAGGACCAATAATGTATAAAATTAATAATAAAGTTTTAAAAGATTCGGTTATTTCTGAACAGACCAGCGCCACTGCCGTGCGTCAAGAGAGCGAGATAGTTAAATTCGCTGCGTGCGCTATTTTCCCGCGCGAATAACGAGAATAACTTTTAAAAATGTCGGAAGACACAACACGTTCCATTAGGAAAGTAAAACTACATCAATTTTTACCTGATTTAAAACATCCAGATTATAAAAATACCCGAAAGAAGGATAAGATATGGAAGGAAATTGGACAGGAACTTGGATAGACGGTAATAAGTGGTGTGCACGTTATCCTCGGGGCGACCGTGACTCAGCAGTCTGTGCTAATGGCTGCTTTGAGCACAGATTAACGATTTTATACCGTTTTAATATGAAAATAAGCTATAATAACGTCGCATATCTGTATAAATTTCCGATCATTGAAAAAGTGTATAAATCATTAATCTGTGCTCCAAATAATCACTAGCGACAACCACAGAGTGGCGGTCGCCAATGTTAGCCGCATTGAGGACAATGAACCTTAAGAAAATAGCATTTTTTCTTAATCGGCTGAATTCAAAGCAGCTAATGACGTCTGTCAGGTCTTAATCCCTGCTAAACAGCCTCGTCGCAGTCATTAAAACCTGCAGAGACAGCTGCACGCCAATGTTTCAAAGGTCTTGCTTTCCATTGAAGATAGCTACCGATGGAAATGTTCAAAAAACGGGGAGGGATTGTAATGGGATATTTTGGAAAATGATTAAGAGAAATGTAGGAAAAACTTTCAAATTTAGAAGAAAGAAGAAAACACAGGAAGAATGGCGATATTATATTTATTGCTTTATTGTGTTATCATGACTAAAGAAACTGGAACATAATAATGTCATATCGCAGCAGAAGATGAAAGGAAGAAGGATGAGATAACTGATTTCAGTGTCCTCATTGACCTCCTCGATCTGTCTGGTATTTTATTCCTATTTCCATATGCTGTTTTCTGCTCACTACACTATTTAAAAAAAAGGTAATCTTCCTCGCAAATAGTAGAAATGTCTTAAACGAATACTTGCGGAAGATGGACAAGTGCAATATTTTTAATTATAAAAGTAAATAATTAACAATTAAAAATGCATATTTATATCATTCATAACACAGTTTGTGGATGTAAGTAATTAATAATATATTAAAAATTTCAAGCAACTTTTTATGTGAAATGTGACTTAAAAGAATGTATAGAATTCTCCATCAAGCAAACGTGTGACACATTGGAAATGAACTTAATTATTGATGAAATAAAATGAAATAAATAAAACATTTCACTACTTGAAAACGATAAAAGGTATCACCTTATATATACCTATCTGTGCCACCAAAACAATTGAGAACGGCGCCGAAAATGCTATAGCCACCCCAAGTTCACACCTTGTGAACACATCAACAACAATACAGGTATTGTTACAGATTTTCCTTTTGTGAATTTGAACACCATTTGTTGATTTGTCGCCCCTACACACAAATTCACTTCCTACTTTATATACCTTGGAAAACTTAGTTAAGTTCACTTATAATAGCGCACTTAAATAGTGACAGTCTTATAAAAATAACCAAAATTTAGAGGTTTACCATGTTCTTGCTCATTGCCACACGCGTAATCGTGAAATTTCCGGTTTACTTATTTGACAAAGAATGGACCAACCTACACAACCATATGAAAATCATCCCGATTGGACAACCATTGCGTACAACAATCGCGAGCGACCATTTGTTACATTTTAAAAATTTGTACTCCCCTATACATACAACGGACTACCAATTCTTTAAACATTTCCTGTGTTAAAAATGTATATCTTATCGTATTTATCATATATAAACGAATTTATGTAGATATTTATATAAACACTGTGGCATGTAATTAAAAAAGTGTCCATAGAATATAACCATTTTACAATAAAAGAAGGTTTATGCCACTCTGTATATATTCACTCGACCTCTCCTCAAAATCACAAACCAGTAAAATAGCCTAAAAGTTTAGGCTTAGTCCTTATCGATTTTTTTGCCATATTACGACTCCTACAAGCAACACCCGTACACTACGAGTCTGTTTAGAAAATAACCGAACTTAATTTTTTTTATATTTTATACATTATTGGTCCTTGCCTCCGGCAAAGTACTTTCCTTCCCTAGTCACACACTTTTTCCAGTAGTATTTCCATTTCGCGAAGCAGTCCTGCTTCATTGAAAATAGCCTTTAAAGTTTGTGAAGAATTTGCTTTGATCTCATTAATAGTCTGAAAATGGCATTTTTCCGTACTGAATTTAATTTCCCAACTAAGAAAATATCGCAAGAAAATTTAAAATATAATAAAATGGGTTATTCTGATGACGAAAAATAATACATAATTAAACTGTATTATTCAAATAACAATAATGTGCAAACGTTTTTCAGGAATATCGGCAAATTTATTTGGAGGACGAATCCCTTCAACGAACACTAAAAAATAATATTAGAAACCTTAGGTTAAGTATTGAAAGAAAAAATACAGGACGAAATGTTTGAATATCATATAAAACTACATAGCTATTCGTTGATTCTTTAAAAACATTTTTATCAATACCTGCATCATACATTTAAGTAAATACAGTAACGCAAAAAACAGATATTGATAAAAAAAAAGTGTACAAAATAAATCCGTAAGTACACCTGGCAACATTACCAAACATTATATGTTGCTGGGATACATGTAGGAATGCGGGCCTCTACATTTGATTCTTCCTAAAATTCTGCTAGTGGTGTACTCGGCAAATCGGAAATTTAAAACTGCTGGCTTATTCCAGTAGCGGTCTGTGGCGATAGCTATTTTGTCTGCACTTATACAGTGACAAGGTCATATAAAAGTAGCCTCGTAAGCGTGAATTACCGGCCCCCCTCTATTTAACACAGAAAGTTCCAAAATCGAAACCAAAATAACTCCGATTGGGCCACTCCCGGGGCCTAGTGATCGGAACCGACCAAACTGAAAATTTATTCCCCCTTATGCAAACATATATTTTCCTAACATGGCGTTACACTAACGATTCCGTACACATTTCAATGTTAAAAGTGGAGCATATATCTCTACTACTAGTAGGATATCTCCTTAAATTACATGTTTCGTATAAACCACGCCGTTTTCCCTATACAGAGATGGCCAGAAGTGCGGAATAAAATTCATATCCCTTGAATGAGTTATTTTTTTTTAAACTCCGAAACACTTTAACTGATTTTGATTTTTTCCCATCTTTCGGTTATATAATAATTAATTTTTCTTCAACCCCCTAACCCCCAGCTACCCCTTTTTTTTCAAATGGAAACATAAGGCATGAGGGGGCTCGTTGAAAAGCTTATAGAAAACCGAATCCAGCCATACCAAATAAACACGTTTTATTTTTTCAATAGCAAGGTTTTTAGGGTTGTATAAAACACCTACTTAACAAGTGAAATAAAATTTAATTATCTTCAGTGTTATCCTCCATGAATTCGCACAGAATAAAATAAAGAATTTGGAACTGTACCTATCACTGCTAACGCAAAAAAGATATATTTTTTATGTTGCGTTTTTTTGGCACCACTTACTTGCCAGGCTTTCTGGTTAATTTTTCGCTTTAGTTGTAAATTGGAGTTCGAAACGTTACTATTGTGTCAAAATCAAGTTATTTACTGAATTGCAATGGTATTGTCGGAAAGGCAACGCATCGAAATCTTGATATTGCTTGGATGTGGAGACAAAATAAGAAGTCAGGCTGAAGTGCGCGATTTATTTAATGCGAAATATCCCGAAAACCAAATCTCGCAAGGGACAGTTAGTAAAATATTTCACAAATTTGAGGAACACGGTACAGTACAGACTTTGCCCAAAACTGGACGGGCACGTGCTTTGAATGAAGAAAAGAAATTAGACATTGCATTAGAACTTGTTGAAAATCCTCATACTTCAACTGTTTCATTGGCCCGCAATCACGATGCTTCTCGAACTGCAATTCGAATGTTTCTGAAACAAGAGAAATACCACCCCTATAAGGTATGTCTTGTCCAAGAGCTTTTGGAAGACGATTATGATAGGCGATTACAATTTTGTGAGGAAATGATGAGACGGTGTGACGACAATAATGGTTTTCAACGAGACGTACTTTTTTCGGATGAAGCTACGTTTTATTTAAATGGAGTGGTTAACAGGCACAACTATCGCTTTTGGTCCCAGGAAAATCCACACTGGACATGCGAATCGCATACGCAGCATCCACAAAAAGTTAATGTATGGGCAGGTATCATCAACAACAGAATCTTGGGCCCATTCTTTTTTGAAGAAAATCTTACTGCCGCACGCTACCTGGATTTCCTAACATTTGACCTGATACCTGCTCTAGCTGTGATTTTCCCTCATGAAATTGATCCAGATATACCGAATGAAAGAATTTGGTTCCAACAAGATGGCGCTCCCCCACATTTTGGTATTGATGTTCGAAGATACTTAGATGAAATGTTTCCAAATCGCTGGATTGGTAGACGGGGTACAGTTGAATGGCCGCCAAGATCCCCCGACTTAACACCCCTGGATTATTTTCTTTGGGGATATTTGAAAGAAAGAGTCTACCAGGACAGACCGGATAATATTGAGAATTTAAAGAACAAGATTAGGGCGGAGATGCATAATTTACCAGCTGAAGTCATTCAGAATGCTGTGGACAGCTTTTACTATCGTCTTGGAGAATGTCAAATAGTGAATGGAGGACATTTCCAGCATTTGCGACATTGAGTTTATTTTTGTAAATTATCTAGTTGTTTCAATTTCTAAATGAAAAAAAAACTTGTTATTGAAAAAATAAAACTTGTTTATTTGGTATGGCTGGATTCGGTTTTCTATAAGCCCTTCAACGAGCCCCCTCATGCTTTATGTTTCCATTTGAAAAAAAAGTAGGGGTAGCTGGGGAAAAAATCAAAATCAATTAACGTGTTTCGGTGTTTTAAAAAAAAATAACTCATTCAAAAGATATGAATTTTATTCCGTACTTCTCGCCATCCCTGTATACATTCGTAATGTGCCAGAACAGCTTTCACAGACTTATGAAATTTACAACACTATTCCTCCTGTTTCAAACGGCAGTGTAAGTGGCTGTACTAGGCAGAAATACAGCTTTTTTACCGGTCGATAAATTTTACGTGGTTTTCTCGACTATGATGCGTAACGCATTAGCGGCTAGCCTTTTAAGGCCTATTTCAGTTAAGAACTCTAGTCCTGCTAACGAGCGCGTTGTTAGTATCTTCCTTAAAGATTTGCTAAGACTCGTTATATTAAAGACTGTTTTATAAAAACGGTATTTAAAGGGATTGTAACTATTTACCCATGTTTCTATTTTTACATATTTGCGAGCGATTTGGATAAATGTTCCGCTACTTTATGTGGTGATTTTTTTTATACGCTGACACTACAACTCACAACTGTCGAATGTAATACATAATTAATGAACTCAATTTGTGAGGGGCCTTCTAAATATTATTAATAGTCTCTCAGTGTCAATATCCCACAAAAAACTTTTATTTACATCGTATGTAAAAAATAACCTAAGCACTTAGTGCAGACCAAGACGAATTGGACAAATTATAGCATAGAAAGGGGTCGCTTTTATTGATAGGATAGAAGAGAAAAACTTCTATGGCAATTTTTAGGGAACTGACACATACTGATTGATAAAGATAGATTGCTTTATTGCTGGTAAAGGAAGTGCAAACAAAACGGAGAAAGTTTATATAAATGTGCTTTTAATGTGAATAAACTTTGATATACAAGGTGTTTGTACAATATGGTGCCAAACTGAAACAGTTAGTAAGAAATATTATTGTAAGCGAAAAGTTTTCTGTGAATCTGAAGACGCTTAGTAAAAAAGTTACAGGCGGTAAAGGTACAATGTCAAAATAATATTTTTCAATATAATTCCAGGCTTGTATGAATATAAACAAAACTCGGTACAGATCTTTAACATACCATTTTTGATTATCTGATCTTATTCTACAGTACTCAAAACCAAAGAATTTGGCGGTATGTACCAGGTTCGGTCGCTACGCAACAACTCGGCATTGAAATACTTGAAAAATGTGTGACCATATTACAGGTCAATATACAGGTCTAGTCGCCCAGTTCAAGAATGCGCGCCCGGGCAAACGGCAAACAAACACAGTCGGATTGAGCGACCAGCCATAAATGTCAGTTATTGACATATTGCCTAGCAGTGCAGTGCAGCAATGCGGAATTTCTTCTATTAATCATTCATATTACAATTGCGAAAGGTAGAAATAAGAGGGATATTTTGTTTACGAACATTATTACATGGCATTATGGAGATCTTTTGAAACAGAACAAAATGAAATACCGCCAGACAATATTTAGTTAGGAGAGCGTCTCATTTTAAATATTTTATTGTTTGAAAAATGAAGAAAATGAAAACCCAGATAATAAAATTATAAATAGAATTCACATTGACTAAAGTTTCAGTGTTCACAATTTTTTTATTGGATTGGATTTAGGATAGATCATTGCGTAAGCGAAAACAAAATTTTAAAATATCGATGACAGGACGAGAGTCGTAATTCGGCGGAGAATTTATAATTTATATAAAGAAAATTGAGAACATAAATAATTAAAATGTGTTATTGGCCAAATGAACATATAATGAATATTATCCAGCTAATACACCAATTTTCTTCTTTCCACATACAGGGATGGCCAGAAGTACGGAATAAAATTTATATCTTTTGAATGAGTTATTTTTTTTTAAAACGCCGACACACGTTAACTGATTTTGATTTTTTCCCATTTTTCGGTTATATAATAATTAATTTTTCTTCAACCCCCTAACCCCCAGCTACCCCTACTTTTTTTTCAAATGGAAACATAAGGCATGAGGGGGCTCGTTNAAAAAATCAAAATCAATTAACGTGTTTCGGTGTTTTAAAAAAAAATAACTCATTCAAAAGATATGAATTTTATTCCGTACTTCTCGCCATCCCTGTATACATTCGTAATGTGCCAGAACAGCTTTCACAGACTTATGAAATTTACAACACTATTCCTCCTGTTTCAAACGGCAGTGTAAGTGGCTGTACTAGGCAGAAATACAGCTTTTTTACCGGTCGATAAATTTTACGTGGTTTTCTCGACTATGATGCGTAACGCATTAGCGGCTAGCCTTTTAAGGCCTATTTCAGTTAAGAACTCTAGTCCTGCTAACGAGCGCGTTGTTAGTATCTTCCTTAAAGATTTGCTAAGACTCGTTATATTAAAGACTGTTTTATAAAAACGGTATTTAAAGGGATTGTAACTATTTACCCATGTTTCTATTTTTACATATTTGCGAGCGATTTGGATAAATGTTCCGCTACTTTATGTGGTGATTTTTTTTATACGCTGACACTACAACTCACAACTGTCGAATGTAATACATAATTAATGAACTCAATTTGTGAGGGGCCTTCTAAATATTATTAATAGTCTCTCAGTGTCAATATCCCACAAAAAACTTTTATTTACATCGTATGTAAAAAATAACCTAAGCACTTAGTGCAGACCAAGACGAATTGGACAAATTATAGCATAGAAAGGGGTCGCTTTTATTGATAGGATAGAAGAGAAAAACTTCTATGGCAATTTTTAGGGAACTGACACATACTGATTGATAAAGATAGATTGCTTTTTTGCTAGTAAAGGAAGTGCAAACAAAACGGAGAAAGTTTATATAAATGTGCTTTTAATGTGAATAAACTTTGATATACAAGGTGTTTGTACAATATGGTGCCAAACTGAAACAGTTAGTAAGAAATATTATTGTAAGCGAAAAGTTTTCTGTGAATCTGAAGACGCTTAGTAAAAAAGTTACAGGCGGTAAAGGTACAATGTCAAAATAATATTTTTCGATATAATTCCAGGCTTGCATGAATATAAACAAAACTCGGTACAGATCTTTAACATACCATTTTTGATTATCTGATCTTATTCTACAGTACTCAAAACCAAAGAACTTGACGGTATGTACCAGGTTCGGTCGCTACGCAACAACTCGGCATTGAAATATTTGAAAAACGTGTGCCCATATTTATTTAGCAATATACAGGTCTAGTCGCCCAGTTGAAGAATGCGCGCCCGGGCAAACAGCAAACAAACACAGTCGGACTGGGCGACCAGCCATAAATTGGACGGGCAGTTTTGGGCAAAGTCTGTACTGTACCGTGTTCCTCAAATTTGTGAAATATTTTACTAACTACAACTAAAGCGAAAAATAAATGAACCAGAAAGCCTGGCAAGGAAGTGGTATCAAAAAAACGCAACATAAAAAATATATCTTTTTTGCGTTAGCAGTGATAGGTACAGTTTCAAATTCTTTATTTTATTCTGTGCAAATTTATGGAGGATAACACTGAAAATAAAATTTTATTTAGGTGTATTTTAAGTAGGTGTTTTATACAACCCTAAAAACCTTGCTACTGAAAAAATAAAACTTGTTTATTTGGTATGGCTGGATTCGGTTTTCTATAAGCTTTTCAACGAGCCCCCTCATGCCTTATGTTTCCATTTGAAAAAAAAAGTAGGGGTAGCTGGGGGTTAGGGGGTTGAAGAAAAATTAATTATTATATAACCGAAAGATGGGAAAAAATCAAAATCAGTTAACGTGTTTCGGCGTTTTAAAAAAAATTAACTCATTCAAAAGATATGAATTTTATTCCGTACTTCTGGCCATCCCTGTATAAATTTAATACGAACATGCAGTGACCTATTCCGGACCCAAATTGACACTCTGTGAGCCTTATTAGTAAGTCATGGGAACGTAGACTTCGTTCTGGGTTCCACCACTGTCCCGGTCGTAACCAATTCTGGAAAACATTACGCACTGGGAGTTCGCCTAATAAGGTCGACTTCCCACCACTTAAATCTATATCCTTACATCAACCACTCAATTCAATAAAATCTCGGCCTGTCTAATTGTATCCTTAATAGAGTTCCACAACATCTTTTAATATTTATTGCGCTTGTCCATTTGGACTGGTTTTAATTGGGTTGAGATTTATTTAACTCTAGTAATTTTCTTTGCGTAAATTGTATAAACCAATTTAGAAATTACTGAAATGTGATAAATACAATTTAGTTTTATTAAACAATGTTTTTATTAAACCTGTTTCCATCAATTTGTAAAAAGGTATAAAGAAGGTAAAAAATAATCGCAGGTACCAATTTCTTTGGTCTGATCAATATTTATACGTGATTCTTTGATTACAGATTTGTATTTTCTTAATATAAAACATTAAGTAAAATGGTAACACTAAAATTGTTCGAGTACAAGGTATTGCCTAAATTTATCAGAATATCCTAAAATGTGATTTTTTTATTTTAATATAGAGGCATCTGTTTGTTCATATAAATTTCAAGAAATCAGTGGTGCAGATGTAACGCACATATTTTGTTAAATTTTAGATTAATATAATATAATTGATGTAAAACTTAATTGTTAGGTGTAGAAGTGAATTAGACAGAGAAACTAAAAGTATAATACAATGATTTACATATGTAAAAAATAGAATTCCGCATCTTTATTAAAAAAAAATTAAATTTATTCAGTTATTTTTATTTATTATGATAAAATATTCATGGCACAAATATAAATTTACAGATGAAAAACTAATACATTCACAAAGATTAATACTTAAGTCATACAAAGGAAGTAATTAAAAACAAGCTTAATCATTAAAAGGAAAATACAACAAAAAATATACATGTACACTCGAAGCAAGATAAAGGTTTCCAACCTAAAAAGCATACTACTTTTAAAGGGGCGAGCCGGTGGACTATTAATAGGAATTTGAAATTAGAATTTGTCATATTCTGCAGAAAGTAGGTAGGTAGGTCATGAAGGCAACAAAATAAAAAAATATTGTGAACTACAGTTTTATTATAACTTATACAGTTTCGGAAAGAAAGGGAAATATTTTAAGGACGTGTTCTGGAAGTGAAAGTAAGTAAATAAGTTCATGACATTATGGGTCCGGAAATGTTTCCTTTCTGAGATAGATGTCGAAGGATATTTAAAATCCGGTTTTTTCTAAATATCTCGAAAACGATTTAAGATATTACACTGACCAAAGCTCAGTGTAATATCTTAAATCATTTTCGAAATATTTAGAAAAACAAGATTTTTTTTAATTTATATGTTATAAACTTACTTACTTATTTTGACATCATTGGATATTGAGCATATAATAATTTAAAGAAACACACGTTTACTGACGCACGCGCAGACGCACGCGCATTGACAATAGCGAACGAAATAATCTATCTTTGTCATAAGCATGCGAACGTGATTCTTTATCTTTGTCCTGGCAGTGTCGTAGGAGCTAAATAAAATTCAAAATATAAAAAAGTAAATAAATTTGTATCTGTCTAAAAAACAAACGTCAAAAAAATTCGAAGGCAACTTTTCATTATTTTAAATAATCAGTCGAATAGTATAGAAAAAAAATTGTTTTAGTTTTGTTACATCATTAAAATTAACGATTAAAAATTTGAAATTGTTATAACTTTCTTATTAAAAATTAAAAAGTATATCTATTTCTCTGAAAAGTTACATTTTTTAGAGTAGATTAAAAAAAATTACAAAATTCATTCATTTTTCTGCTTATGATTTTTTTAAATTTCTGAAATCTTCCCTTAACTTCCAGCCCCCTTAACTCTGTTAATTTTAATAGTACAAGAAAAAGTCAAGAGGCCATTTTTATGTAGAATTGTATGCTTTACAACTTTTATAGGAAACTTCAACTGATTTCATTGCGGGCACCTATACAGTGTTCATTGATGGCGTACATAAAAACCAGAGGCCCATTCTGTGGCTAAAATTAAGTAAATTTTGTTACACATACGTAAGCTCTTAAGGCCACCGTTTCCGAGCTGCAGGGTTTTCCAAATTAAAAAAAATTAAAGTTTTTAATTTTCTTAAATCCATTCAATCTAACTATTCATAAGTAGGTAGTAGACGTTTGGCAAGATTTATTAACTAGAATGAATCGATTTTTCTGTTGTAATGTAAATGCAACTCTTTTAATAGAAACAAGATAATAAAAAATGCATACGGGATCTGCTATAAGAGTTTGCCGATTAGTCCCATTTTAAAAATTCCAATCTACCAGGAAAGCATTTTTGTACAAAACTCGTAAAATGTCAGATGTGACGGTAAAATATTGCCACACGAGTTTAATAGGAACGCCTCATATAGACAAGTGGTTAAGCCGTCATATTTCAAACAAAATACGATTCAGATTTGAAACCTTTATCTTGCGTCGAGTGTACCTACAGAGTGTTTATTTTTATTTATGTCCACAAAACTTTGTTCTTCAAAATCATCTGAACTTCTTTGTTTTAAAATTAAAAAAGCTAAATGATTAATTAAATTTTGGAGGCATAAAAGAAAATATAATAAGTCCCAAATCTTCATCCTAAAAATGTAAAAAATAGTGTAAAGAAAATATCCATATAACACAAAAAGTTATCACAGTCAGTTATCTTAAAGCACAAAGGATTTATAGATTTGTACATAAATAAACACCCTGTATATAATACACAAATCTTGTTAATATATTCATTTATACCTCTTCTGGTTAGGCAAATAAAAAATTCTAATTTATCGATACGATGTGGTATTCAAGTTTCTCAGAAAATAGTTTTAGTTATTATTTCTTTGATAGTTCAAATATTTAAACAAAATTTGATTCCATAATTAGATTCCTCTTAGTATGTGCTACAAAAAATAGTAGCGCCCTGTAGAAAATAAGAAACTTTTATTCAAAACGCCTCTTCAATTGTTTAGTGTAATACTTTGTGATCCTTTTTGATTCTTCAAATTTTTAATCGAATTAAGAATGCTTTGCGTATTTGTTAGTTTAGCTCATTTAGAAATAATCATTGTTTATTGTTTTCATCTTCATATATTTTTCGCTTTAGTTGCAGAATGAGTGAGGCGTACCGCCGGGGTTGTCATCTTCCCCGTTAAACCATGCAGCGCTTAAGGACCACCTTCAAGCGGTCCCGAACACCCACTGCATCCGAAATGAAGACCCAGAGCAGCTTGGAGGTACCGAAGCAAGTCCGTTCTGCTTCCTTCGACGAGATCCAACTCGAGGCCAAGAGACTGCAAGCAGCTGGACAATCATCCGACCCGAACTCCCTCCTCAGGGTGCCACAGTTCCCGGGCCAGCGCTCCAGGAGCGTCGATTCGGGCGGCAGTGAAGAGTCCGGGAACTACCTCGAAGTACCCTCCAGGAAATTCCAACGAAGGAGGTCATCCAGCAGCAAGTCGCCGATATGCGTGCACTGCGTCTGCGTCGAGGAATACAACAAACTCCATCCTCCTGACGAAATCCCTCCCGAGCCACCCGAACGCGAAGATTTACCACAGCCTTCCTTTAGTATAAGCGACTCCTCCAGCGAATGCGACGAAGAAGCTGTGCCAGAATGCACCATAAAGGTCACCCTTTCCCCTACCATTCCACCAGAGCCCATACAATCACCCCCACCCATACCTTCATCCCCCGTTATAGAATATTTCCCTCCGGAACCAGAAGAAATACCAATGACACCAACGCAGACGCGAAGGAAATCTATCCATCGGCAAGAAGCGTTTTTTGCTGAACCAACTGGTACCTCTTTAGAGAATATGTCTGACGAGCCATCGGAAATATTTTCTGATGGTACTTCTGAAGGAGCTCTTTCCGAAGGAGATGTAGGGAACACTACCATCCCTGGGCTGGTGGTGAAGGATATTTACCTACAAGTACCGGATTTGAAACGTGATCGGGCCGCTTCTGTGGATTCCTGCTTCTCCAAAGTTCCTCAAGGAAAGACTGAAGAGCTACAGCACTCCGGCGTAAGCTTAGAAGTTCCCGTTGGGCCTAACGTGGCTTTGAGGTCGAGGTCGGTTGATATCGTACTGCCTACTGATGAACAAGCGCGGTATAAGGCTCTGGCAATGGCCGCCCCTACTACAGCTGCGACCGGATATAGGTACGTTTGATGTTGCATGGTGCACGATACAGTTATACCTATGTACTCATTGTATGTGTATATATGTTCCTAAATATAAATTATAAAATTATGTTACGTATTTTTGTAGCTTACTGTGCCCTATTTTTATGTATAGAGAACTGCATGTATGTTTCACGTGGTTATTTAGATGAAATTGTAACCTCCTTATGTTTTTTTTTCGTTTCTGTCTAGAAAAAAATTATAAATATCAGTTTTATACATATTTTGGTTTATTATTGATTCTCCAAAGACAACACAGAAAGAAAGAAAGATCTAAAAATTTATATGACCTAAGAGAGAAAATGTTGAAAGAAGTTAGTACACTATCAATGAGGTGAGCAACAAGGCATTTCTAAAAAAACTTGCTTGGAATTTATGTCTTGTTTAGAACAGAATGAAGGTATTACAAAACACTTTTAAAATAAAATGTGTTTTCTTAATAGGGAATATAAAAAATTGTTTAGTAAATTTATCATTGGAAAACATATACTCGCACTGGTTCCACAGCAATCTTGACTATGTGCAGAATCAGTAAATAAACCAAAATCATTGTAATTGAAAAAAGGGGAATCCTAAAAACGATAAATATACACGGTTTCCATTAACAAAACAAAAGTTTGGTTTACGTCTCTGTTTTTTTATTGATTTTAATACATATCCTTGAAATCATAAGAAAGTTTTACCAACACTATGATGGTCGTCACTATTTTTTTCCTAGTTAGAAATATAAAATAGAATATTGGTACAATGTTTTGTGTTATGACCTAATAAGATTTAGGTTTAGGTTATAATTCTATATTTGTTACAACTTCCACATATAGAACGTATACAGGGTGTTAAAAAAAATAAGAAAATATGTTTTTGATTGATGATTTCTAAATTTTTCATTGGAAATCGTTTAAATTTGGATCAATATATTTATGATACGTATGTTACAATTTGGTATAATCGATTGCTTCTCAGACTCATCAGGTGCGTAGATATGGAAGAGTACGCATTGATTTTTGACCAGAAAATCTACACCATTGGTTTTCCACCGGGTTTTATTTTATTTTTAGGAACCTCATTTATTTTAGATTAAAAAGGCCCCTGGAACATTTGTCATTTAGCGAACGATTTTTGAGCTACTGAAGATTTTTAAAAAGCATGCTAATCTATCTATGAAACCATTACCTACTAAAACAACATAGTTGGTGACTGCCACTGAAAAATAACATGCTCTGTTACTAAGGGCCAACCATAACCTACGTATCATAAATGTATTGACCCAAAATTAAACGATTTCCAATGAAAAATTTAGAAATTATCAATAAAAAAACATTTTTTATTTTTTTGACACATCCTCATTTCGAAAACGAAACATTTACGGACCTACGTTTATAGGAATTTTTTTCGTATTTTTCTATGTAGAATCTGAACTAAAATTATATCAACAACATTTTGCAACTCCCTGTATATGTATCAAAATGGAATTGTAATACGGCTCTCTCCACTTTTTAAATGTATTCTCTGTGCACATATATGTTTAAAATTTCAGAAAATTGATTTAATTTAATATTCGTCCTACTGATAAAGAAAACAGAAGAACAAAAATACAAAGGAAACTATAAATTATGTTAAAAAATACAGTCGTCAATGAATAAAAACAGCATATGAATATAAATTCAAACAAACAATAATTGGAATGAAAAAACAAACAGAATTATGAGAGTAAAAAATCATTTACTTCTCGTCAGAGAAAAATTGCAGAATATAATAAGCATTTGATGTAAGGAGATCATTACAAGATAATTGGTGCGAGAAGGAGAAATAAAAATAAATTACTAGATGATGGCATTTAGTCTACAAAGGTGATAATCAATGTGCTATGTATGCATAATGCCGTCAATATTGCGATTAACATTACAGAGTACATATTGCAGTTTCTAGTATTTACAGTACATAGCAAAATGAAAGTAAGTTAAAAAAGAGACTCCTAGTTTTTTTCATTTCGACCTCATTTGAGTCATTCATATTAAGCGAGAATTTGAAATCCAACGCCAAATTTTTACAATATTTTCCATTCCATTCTTGTTTCAACACTGCTTTCGCATTTTTATGAATAGTTACTTCAGTGTTGCCAGACAATACGAGGGTTTGACTGAATATTTCGGACAATGGCTCGGAAAATAAAATAGCATAGTCTCTTATAATAAAGACCGGTATTTTTATTGTCTGGATCCATAGTCTTATTTGCCTTTAATATATTTATAGATTTTACTAGCGGCCCGTCCCGGCTTCGCACGGGTGGACATTTATTTTAAACATTTTGGGATATAAAAAATATAGCCTATATTACTCAGGGATAATGTAGCATTCTAATGGTGAAAGAATTATCGAAATCCGTCCAGTAGTTTTTGAGTTTATTCATAACAAACATACATACATACAAAAATACAAATATTTCCTCTTTATAATATTAGTATAGAAGTATAGATAATATTGTCTTCAGTAATATCAGGGATATATGAAATACTATTACTTTGCAAGTCATATGTTATCCGAGTGTACCTAATCCTTCTTCAAATTTATCAAATTCCAAAATCCAGTTTAATAAGGCATCTCAGATTCGTTACTATAAATTGTATAAGCCACTTCAGTAACATATTTAAGCCGAAAACGAATATTTTTAATGCATGTTTGACACAAAGCAACGTTTTGTGTAATGTACGGTCTGTAAACAATTACCATCAAGTTGAATAAATTTATAGAGTAATAACTTAAAATCAACAATGTAACACACAATTTATACTGTTATTAACACGAATCTATTGTGTTTTTAAGAGGTAATCATAAACAATGAAATGGAACTGTTAAGGCATAATTAAAAGCGCAAATATGGCAAAATTAAGCTATTTTGCATTTCAATCGTACATCGAATAATGAAACTATGTATATAGTGGTCATTTGCAAATTTTCGTTTGAATATCATTTATTTTTAATAATACCATCATGCAGCACACAAATGAGAACATGTGAGTAAATATTACCAAATGTTACTAGCGAAGTTTTAATACACACGAATTTTATTCTGCATAAAATAGAATGCGCGACATTTCTCCAAATGGGATTTTCCCAAATATAAGTAATTGTCAATTTTATATAGGATGCTACTGCGTCAAGAAAATAAGAACTTTTTCAAAATAATATTAAAAAAATTGGTCAGTGTCAAGTTTAACCAGATTAAAATCAATAATATCTGTATCACCACTGATCGAATGAAACATACACCACAATATCAATCGCAGTTTTTTGTTGTAATGGAATCTGAAGACGACTGTCACTTGAGTTTTTCATATCTCATTCTTATTTTGGTTCCACAATACTTTTGAGATAAAATTATTTCAAAAAAGAGGGAAAAGGGACTGATTGTGAATAAACTACACAATGCAGTTTGATATTATTTGTTGAATATTTTGTATCAGGAATTTAGGTACATTTAATATTAAAAGCAGTCTGTTTTCAGTTAAACTGATTGCTTGAGCACTAACTCATTAGCGGAGAGAATTAAATACGTCTCCAATTAAATTTTATTCTATTAGAATATCCCTGCTGCACTACAAATAAGTTATTTTTTTGTGAATTTTAGCAAACGATTCAGTCATATTTAACATTTATATAAGGGGTGTTTACAACTTTAGAACAACTGTTGTTATATACTACTATAGTATAATGCAAAAAGAGTAAAAAATAATAATTAAGTAATAAATACTGACCTTTCTTAACAAATAAGTGCAAACATATTGAGAAATGCTAAACGAACCTTAATCAAAATAGCGACCACTAAAGATCAACACATCTACAGAAACTCCTTGCCAATGTCTAATAGGATGTGATGCAGCTTCAATCAGAAGTGATAATAATTCTTCGTATAACTGACCTAGAGTACTTTTTTTAAACATCCCCAGTGTGGATTTTAATTCCGAAAATATTCTATAGTGGCAGAGTAGTGGAATGTAACTTCGTCATGTAAATACCACATTCCCCGACCTACTTGAGAAGTATTTGTCGAGAGAGAACTAGTAAGTCATTTCCTGAAAGGTAATAATATTATGCTGCCGGCAACACCAAAAGTACTATTAAAGAACAGTTCACAGTGCTTAAACATTAACAGAGAAGCGTTGTTGAAAATTAGTACAACGCACAGTATGAGGATTTTCAATAGACTACTGGTGCGTAGTGCAGAAATTAAAAATTCCTTAGTTAAAATAGTTCCATCTGAAAATAAATTTGTAGAGGGGAAATTTTGGCGTTATAGATTTTGACAATTGACAGAAAGATCTAATCATAAAGAACACATTGCTCAGGGCATTAGACAAAATAAAACATTAAGTAGTAACAATTTATTGCACACTCCACACTAGACTATTACCGAACACAAGAAGCTTTTAGATGTACAGAAACAACTAATTTTTGCATGAGCAGCAAATTGTTGAAAGGAAAAGCAGCCAACGAAACACCCATTAATAGTGTTTTTCACTGGATTGGACAATGCTAGTCTTTAAAGGAGTCCAATTTTTTGTCCTGCATGTTAAAAAATCTAAGCAAATTTTTTCTCTTCACTGTACCAATTATATAAGTTTTACTCAGGGTACAAAAAAATCGACAATGCATTTAAAATAAGGAGAAAGAAGCATATTTTTATCTCGTACGTTCATCTTACGTTTCCTGAATTTTGAACGCCTGTTGAACATACAGAAAATCACGTACGGTGCTATAAACATAATCACACCTCGCAGAATGTTTTTAGGAAACTATTAACACATTAATGCATTAATTACAATTATACAAATTTGTTGGACAAAACAGGAAAGGTAAATTTTTTGATGTTTACATGTTTTCCGTGATATTTCAGTGCGAAAAATTAAAGAAAGTTGCTGTAGTTTAGCGTTACGCTTTTTCACTTCCTGAATGGTTCTCCTTGTTCTATCACCATCTTACCAAAAGTGCGATTTATTGTCTTTAAAACGTAATTCTTAAATAAGTCTCGGTACTCCAACTGTAGTACTCCAACTCCAAACATATTGTTATCTGTCATTTCTAGAGAAGGTAAATTTTAGCTATCGTCTTCGTTTATTACTTTACTTCCAATTAAAAATATACCTGCAAGTTCATAAACGCCCCGCACAATTTTCAAATGGATTTAATAATGAAATGCTGTGTCAGTATCTCTTAGCTAGAATCGTAAAGGTAAATTTACTTTCAATAAGCTATTCGATTAAATTGTAAGATAAATGTATTGTCTTATGAATTCATGATATTAGAGAGAAGAAGATATTACATTAATCAGTGTTTCTCTAGCACTTGCAGCTAAAATTATTTGCATATATAAACATTAAGACTTTTATTTATTTTTGGAACGCAGTTCAGACAATGATCTTTATTATCATTACGTTATATACAAGACGTAAATCTGTTTTTTCACTCATAAAAAAATTTAGAGGTATTATCTATTACAGAGATACAAAAATAATTAGTGTAATAAATATAGTAAATTGAATACACTACGCGCTATTAAACATCTGGAAATTCCCCTAATAAATATATTTTTTGACTAGCCAGAAACGTCTGCAGGGTTTTTTTGTTTTATTTCTTTTTCCTTTCAGAAATATCCAAGAATTGCTAATGGATATACGTATATTAGTAAAATGAAAATAGAAATTAATATTGATTAACGATTGACCATAATGCACTAGGTACTCAATATTTTTTATGGTCATGTTCTTAAGTAGGCTCATTAGTCCAGTCACTCAAGGCGAAACTGAAGTAAAAGCTACCAATTTTTTCGGATAGCATGGATTTTCCTGAAAATTTGCATACAAGCTCCTCTGACCCCCCCACTTCAAAAGTTATATTGTCTAGATGTGTGCTTTTTTCTAATTGAGGGTGAAAACTACCCTTGTACGAAAAAAATGCGAAAATCGCAGATTTACGTATTTTATTTAAAGATTCAATATTCAATTCATGATCAAATATGTTGGATAAAGTTCTTTTCATGTTTTTTAATATAATTTATGAAGTTTAATTACTTTTCAACACTTAAAACCCTTCAATTCTTAAAAACTAACCTTCCATGGCAAAAAAATAGAAAAAAAAGTTTTTAACAGTTTAAAATACTCTTTTGGTGCATTCACAATGTATTGCATTTCTTTTGTTATACATTAGAAAGCTTACGACTCATTACAAAGTTGCAACCCTTAAAAACCATCCCTTATAATAGAATAAAACATTATTGAATTATAAACTTTTTATTTTATTCAAATGATCTATGATATATTGCAACTTTTCAGCAACCCAAAAAACTTTTATAGAATACCTACCCCTCATAAAAAACCCTACCCTTTATAGAAAAATTTCCTAAAAATTATATGTTAGTATGATGATATAATTAATTTTTTTTAATTTTATTGAATTTATTAATATTTTTTTATTAAATTTATATCAAATAAAAAAAATATTGTACAATTCCATACAACTTATAATCATAACAAAACCGCAGAGTATATTTTAACAAATTCTATTCTGTATAAGAGAAAATTAAAAAGAAATAAGTATATCTACAATTTGCTCATTGTTGTAAACAATGATTTTTATTGTATTCAGTGATGAAAAACAAATATTACAGTAAACACAAATTTTATTAAAAAAATTACATAATTTGTTTATTTTAAAATTTATTAAGATAAATAAATAAAATGTTTACTAACGTGTTTTTCTTAAATGTGCAGTCACAAATTAAACAATAATTTTTAATTTTAATATGAATCGATTATAATTTCGAATAATAAAAAATCATACAAATAATGACAGAAACCATCACTTATACAAAAATTAAACAGTAATCGTAAATTTAATATTTTGGATTGGACTAATTAAAAAAATCGCTAATCAATTTTTGTCAAATTTGACATCGAAAAAAGTAAAAGGTGAAGTAAAAGGTTCAGTTTGACAACTGAAAACGAATTCGTATGTTATAAAAAAGAAATTATCGATCAATAAATACATTTTTCATAAAAATGTTTCCATTCGAAATGGGCCACACTGTATGTTTCAAAAATAAACTTTGGTAAAAATAAATAATAGTTATTTTACTGGAAAAATCATCAGACCAATTTCGCGTTTAGAAACTTTTAGAAGCTTAGAAGTCTGTTAAAAAAAAATAAAATAAATTGAAGATACATTTTTCGAGACAAAACGTCTGGATTTGGTTCGGGCTGTGGCAGTACAGTATTGGGGGCAAGGCAAAAAATGTAACAAAATTTCTAGGGTTGTATTTAAAAAAATTAAGTTGATGATGGTCCTGGAGAGACGAAACGTTACATATAAAAACTGAGTATGCCATTGAATAGAGGGCAAAAAGTTGCCATGAGAAAGTGTTCTTCTTTATGAATGTTCTTCAAACAAGGCTGATATGAAACAAAAACGTAAGTATTTCCAGAATTTCGTTTTTTTTCGAAAACTAATGTTAACCTTGATTTTTTAGAGGCATAATGTTGGTCTCCTTATTTTGCAACTTTGCCCCATTTAAGCTACTTCGTATCTCTTACCGTTTCCGAGATCCCTGTAGTGAGAAGCGAATTTGTAAAATTTTCATTAATAAATTCAAGTATATTAAACATCGGTCTTTTAATAGAGTATAAAGCATTTTAAATATTCCATTTATCCAAGGACTCTTGAAAAAGTTATGGAGGACTAGTAAAATATTTAATATTGGAAGGATGGTTCAGTTCTGTAATACATTGAGATTCTTTAAAAAAATATTCAAGGATTC
>NW_019426074.1:874987-958277 GCF_000390285.2 Anoplophora glabripennis
AGGTGAGATCAACCAGCAATCCTTATGATGCCAAATTTTACTGAAATCGGTGGATTTCAAAAAAGTACACCCGCCATATTGGATCAGCCATCTTGAATTTTTACAATGTGAATTCATATTCGTAATCAGCGACCCAAAAAAAACCTTTATACAAAATCTGGTCAAAATCCGCTCAGAATTTGAAAATAGCGATTCCTGCTCGGTTTTTTGAGGTCAGAAAAAAAACCACACGTTCTAGCTCAATTCTGACAGTGGATTTGAATTCAGCAGAGTCTTTTACATAAAAATGTACTATTTGATGTGGAAATAAATTTTTTTCCAAATTTTCCCAGTAAATTTTCATCAATTTTCACTATTTTTCACAAGTTTTTTGAGGTTAGGAAAAAATTGTGACGTGATGGGCCAATTCTGACCCCAGATTCGTGTTCAGGAGGCCAAATTACTACGAAACATGTATGTCGTATAAAAAGTATACCCAACTTTTTTTTTGTGTGTGGCTGTGATTAGTTGCTCTTAACTTTTCTAATACTCTCATACAATATATTGAAAACGGCTTTAATGAGGCATTTAGTCCACGTATCTTTGAAGTAGGAGAAAACTTTTCTCTAACAGATTAAAGGGTCGTGGATAGACTATTAGATTTGTTTTTTGTTAAGCTCCTATTACGGCACAAAATTAGAGGAAATTACCTTCTCCCGGGTCACATCTAAATACAAGCAGTTTGTCGTCGCCCTCACGTCAATCGATTTATCGATTGAAGTTCATACGGTACTAGTTTTTGTCCAGCAAACAATGACGTAGCTAGCACAGGACCGTATCGACTGGTGGTTTTATGTATTGTAATGTTTTAAATTCACAACTATTAGAATCTTAAAACTAAAGTTAATAACTTTAATAAAATAACGAGTAGTTAACAAAAAGAAAGTTACTTTTCTTCTTTAGAGACATATTCTCTGAAAGTTAAGAGACTCGATGAATATAATCTACCCATAGAATTTAATAAAAATAATTTAATAAATAAAATACGTCCATAGAGGCCTTCAAGAAGAAGGTCCTAACCACAGCAAGTTTAAAATCAAAGCACAGTTTCGGATATGTTGACGATGCATTTTATATCCTCGTGGATATAATAACATACAATTATTTCTGCACCTACATTAATGGTATATACTCTGGTTTCAATTCATAAAGTTCCATTTGTAGATATCCTTCTCGCATCGAGCAGAAATTCATATAATAACAGAAATATTAAACAATCAGAAGGATACTTAAACTTAAGGAAGACGGGTTTCTAGAACGATGTACTCCAAGTTTATGTTTATAATGGCACACCACATAAGCTCGACCGAAACGTCGCCTAAGCCTCGACTCTATGATATCTTTAAATAGAATCGAGTGTTAAAACGAGGCCGGTAGCATAGGTCTCACAAGTCTTTGCTCTATGTAAAGACGTCTTATAGTTGAAGCTTAGTCGATGCTTCAAACAAGATTTAGACAATGCGGTGTTACAATTACACACTAAGACCACGATATTAAGTGTAAATTTAATCGAAGCCTTCAAAACACAAAGCAGTGAACCAAAATAATACAGGCCTTCATAATAATACAGGGTGTTCTTAAATGAAGTAGCAAAAATAGTACCAGTGAATGTAGATCCAAAAATAATAGGACTGAAGTAAAAATACCTTATATGAAAGTTGCACCCCTGAGGCGATATACCCTCTTAAAGGAGGGGATTGAAATTCTCTTTCATTTTAATTTTTTTCTTTAACATGAGGAATGCTAGAGACCCGAAACTTGGTATGAGCATCCTACTAATAAAGAGACAACTTTTCAATATTTGTTCGATGATTGGCGATTTTTATAAAGGAGTGAAACAGTCAACCCCATTGTAATATTTTATTAGAAATTTTTTGTATGAAGCAAATTATTTATTTAAAAATATTTATTGGGAAGTCTAATTTATTGCGCAACTTTTTTACCTTTTTTTCGATAAAACCGAGAGTTTTCTAGTAAAAATTTAGATGAGTCATCGTTCACTAAAGGGGTAATTGCGAAAATTAATAAAAATAAAGTAGGCGGATGTCATAACAAATAAATTGTTATTTATAATATTTTATTAGAAATTTTTTGTATGAAGCAAATTATTTATTTAAAAATATTTATTGGGAAGACTAATTTATTGCGCAACTTTTTTACCTTTTTTTCGATAAAACCGATAGTTTTCTAGTAAAAATTTAGATGCGTCATCGTTCACTAAAGGGGTAATTGCGAAAATTAATAAAAATAAAGTAGGCGGATGTCATAACAAATAAATTGTTATTTATAATATTAATAAATTGATACTTTCTGTCAACCAATAATTAGTACCAAATGATTAATTTATTACCAGAATAATTATGGCAAATAATATTTATACCAATGACGAATATGTCGACATGCTCCAAGTGTTTTTCGAGTGCAGAAAAAAAAGTAATAATGCTGCAGTAAGATTATACCACCAAAGTTATCCAAACCGACCGATTCCTCACATTGGTCGCGGTGGAATAGGAATATTTCAGGCAGCAGATGACCTTCGCAATAACCAAGAACTGTTTGTGCGAGTGCGTTATAACTTCAACAGACGTATTAGGTTATACTTGCAGCAAAATGGAAATTATTTCGAGAATATTCTTTAAATTTAATTTTGCATTTCTTGTTTTTCGTTTGTATTAAATTTTATTTCAGATAAATAACTTTACCTAATACATGTCCCATAGTCATAAGTTATCAAACATTTTTCATTAATTAATAGCAAATTATTCTTAATTAATTCTTAATGTTATTATTAAATTACCAGGTTATTGACAAAAAGTGTCAATATGACTTTATATATTTTTACAAATTTTCGCATTTACCCCTTTAGTGGACGATGACGCATCTATATTTTTTACTAGAAAACTATCGGTTTTATCGAAAAACTCTTCTATGAACAGATCCATTAAAGAAATATATTGAGAGAAACATTTTAGTACTGTTATATTTGATTTTGTGCAAAACCATACTAATCGTATCAACTTCGACGTCACCTGTTACATGGGTGTTGTATAATAATGGAAACGTAATATTGACAGTTGGTAGAAGAAAGCACAAAAACAAGAACAATCGCTTAGGTGGAGAATTCTGAAAGGAAGCCTAGATAGAGGGAGTTGAAGTTAGAACAGTGGAGAGTGAAAAGTAAGACGATCGGCGGGCATTGTGGCAAAATAGTGAAAAATTAAAAAGTGTTTAACCGGTATTAGTTAGCAGGTAATTATTCTTTAAGTACTTTGTTGTTAATTGTTGTATGTAATCTTATGATTGTGATGGTTATAGATGTTTCATGATAATAATTCTTAGCTTAACTTTCATTGTCTTATGCTTAGGGGCGTATATTTTTCTAATGTAAAATTGTTACAATTATTATTAAAGATTGCTCATTATTTATTACATGTTAAAATATGTATATATTGTCGTGACTGCTCAGATATTGCAATAACAACTCCTTTGTTTCACATTTAACTTGTTTTGTCATGATTACGTTGTTCTTTGATTTCTTGTGCTCACTTTATGTCAAGACGCATATAAGGGCCTTGTTGAATTCACTAACATTTTCGCCCGTGAGGAACGAATCTGAAAAAAAAAATAATTAAATACAAAAAAAGAATTGCTAAAACAGATATTCCGAAATCTCAACTATAGCTGGATTGCCTCCCGTATGGGACTCCAGTACCTTCCGGCTCTGCCGGCTAACTAACACCAAACCTCTTCAGTTTTACTTGGAAGTGTGTATGTCTAATTCGAGTGAGGTGACATTTAGTGACACATTAAATAAGTCAGGTCTTAATTATCATTAGCAAAGGATCTTAATTTATGCCTTTTGTTAGCGGTTGTTTTGTATTTATATTTGGGTAGTTAGAGCAACGATCGTGGGTTTCTCTGCCATGCTCTTTCCCCACAGGAGCTCTAGGTGAACCTGGCACTCTCATTTTATGTTAAATGGTTGTTAATGTTTTTGTTGTTCTTTCTATTTGTTACATGTTTAATTCGAAGACTGTTGTACGTAAATAATTTAGGTGTATTTACTCTGCTTTTGTTTTATAAAATTAAACCATACTTCCCGTTAGTAGCCAGCGCCTTCCGGTCAATTAAAAATAGATGTATACAACGTAGGTATTCCTTATGACGATCACATATTTTTGGCCACAACTACGTTTATTTGTTTTTTTTTTTCAATCGAACCCGGGGTTGTTATACTACAATTTATAGCTTTAATAAGCTCCTGCAATTTTTTTGTAAATAATTATGACAGTATATACTCAGCATACATATGGCTAAATATACTCGTACTTTGTGCAAACAAGGAGGCATATTATCACTAGACTTTGAAGAGAAATCAGCAGTTAAGGAGGCCATTTTCCTAAATAATATCGAAATTCAAGCAAGGAAAAAGGGATTGTTGTCAAGATTCTACAAAAAATAATAGAAATGCAAAAATATGGAAACAATCTCACCAGACATACATAAAATCAAGAATTGGAACGTCACAAGCATGTATAAATACCGACTAGAGAACTTAATTTCCAGTTTCACGACGTGGCAACCAAGATGAAAATTGTTGAGCCATAAAAAATATATAATTGTGGTTGCTGAGTAAATGTAAAAGTATTTACTGATCGATATCAAACACGAGACCTATATTTTAAATTCCTGAAACATTATCTTAAATAGAATGCTTGATTTGACTGATTGCCTTTAGGATGCGTGATTACTTTTAATATCAAGTTTCGTTCAATATTCGAACAGTCCCATCATTCGAAGAATTTGATTCTGTTTAAGGAGAACTTCGTGTGAATACGAACTAGCGAATTTGTGAACTTAGTACGGCACGAAATGTAACTGGAAATTGATTTCGGCCGGGGAATGATTTAAGAGACCTTCACGGGTTCGCCGCATCCTTCAGATCAATCTGACCGCGGAAATGCTGCTCAGAGCCAGCTCTTTATTGGAAATATTACCCAGAAATAATATAATTAATACAGGCCGTTTGTGCTTTAGGCTAACAATGATTATTTTTCTGCTTATTAAATTGGAGAATAAATCGTTTAAAAGTGAGTCTCAGTGTTAAGACGTTTAATATAAAATTTAATTAATTATAATAATTTATTTCTACAACCCTTTAATACAGGGTGTCCCGAAATTTATATAACAAAATTTGGTCACAGATTCTTAAGACAAATTTAGGGGCCCGTATTTTTTATTTTTGCCAAGTGGCCCCCTCTTTCGGAGTTACAGCCCCCTGAAATCCGCCTCTAAGAATATTTTTTTTATATCTCAGAACCCTGTTGTAGGAGAATCACTAAATTTGATGCACAGGAATTTTATGCCATGTGGAATCTGATGGTGCAACGTTTTTTGACGGGGAACCCCCTTAAGACAATTTTTCGTGGGCCTCCTTGTCTGGAGCCGAAAAAATTTGGTCGCATATTTTAATTTCTTAAAAATTATCAGTCCACTAGAAAGCCATTAAATTTAGAAACTTTTTGTCACTTTATACTTTTTTCGTAAAACGCAATGTTTTCGAGAAAAATTTCAAAATGTAATCGAATGCATATCGTGATTCGCCATTTTCCTCAAAAACATTGCGTTTTACGAAACAAATATCAAGAGACAAAAAAGTTTCTAAATTCAATGGCTTTCTAGCTAACTAATAATTAAAAATTAAATTTGCGACCAAATTTTTCTGGTTCCAAAGACAAGGAGGCCCACGAAAAAATGTCTTAAGGGGGTTTCTCGCCAAAAAGCGTAGCACTGTGAGATTCCACATGTCATTAAACCCCTGCGTACCAAATTTAGTGATTCTCGTACAACATGGTTTTGCGATATAATAAAGACTTCTTAGGGCAAATTCCAGGTGGCTGTAACTCCGAAAGAGGGGGGTCAGTTGGCAAAAAGAAAAAATTCAACCAATGGTGTACAACTGGACAGGGGTCACCCCCTTTTTATAAAATAACCTACGCCACTGTATTTTTTACAAGTTATTGTAACGGATTTATATTCTAATGCACTAAATACGTAAAAAAGGTGACTTGAATTTTTTCCCTAAGGTTCACCATTTTCAAGTTATTCATACAAATACAATCTCCTTGTGGCAGACACTTCAAACCATAATATTACAACGATATTTATGTTTATGCATAGTGCATAAAAGTAAGTGCAATTTGTAAGCACATTAACAAAATTCTTTCCACATCATTTGTGAGGCAGTGTTCCTGGTGTGTTTTAGTTTTCCCTGGATGCATTATCTTAACAAATAAGAACAATTTAAATCAAAATAATAATAAAAATACATTTACCAATCAACAACAACTAAACAAGAAACAAAATTAACGTTACGTATTTACAGCAATTGTTTAAAATGCGAACCACCCACATTGACACATTTCTGACATCTATTAATGGAACTAATTGANTATAAAGCCATTTGTTTTTTTAGCCCTTCGTTTTTTAGATTTGTAAGCTAAAAGGACTCGGGAAAGGCAGTCTTGGAGCTTAGTTTTGAGCTTCTAACGATTTTATCCTACAAAAATTAAAAAAAAGCAAATTATTCAGTAAGAAAACTACAATTTCTTATTCTATCATTTTTTTTATAACTTTGTTAGTTTTTGAAATATTTTGAAAAAAGGCGATTTTTTAAAAATTGAAAAATTTTATTCAAAAGCAAATGATTCTTTTTTTAAATTTAAACTTCTAAAATCGTTCAAATTCCCAGAATCTACTGTTAATACATAAATAAAGTAAATTGCAGAAGGACTACGTTTAATTTTTTTTTCCATAAGTCATTAATTTTAATGCCGATTTTTTTTTCTCAAAAGTCAAGACAATAATTTTATTTTGATTGTAACTTCATTAGTTTTCATGCTAACGACTTCTACCAACACTCAATTTAAAGGTCTTTTCAAGAACTTTAATAGGTGTTATATAAGGTTTCCTCGAAAAACCTTTCATTTTTCTGCTACAGGATGTTGAACGTTTCGATTATAGCTATCTTCCAAATTGACTTCAATCAACTTCTGGGAGTCATAACTCGGGTTCTATACCATCTACTAAAATAAAAAAAAACAATCTCTTTGCTATTGAATTACCTTCATTTTTGCTTATGATAATTTTTTGATAAAACTTGTAGTTTTTGAGATATTCGCGAAAAATGGCTCAAAAACATGCATTTTTGGGCTAAAAACGAACATGTTTAGGCGCAAATAACTCAAAAAGTATTGACTGTACAAAAAATTCTTATAGAACATTTTTTGCTTAGAATTCATCCCTCTATCGAATCGTGAGATTATTTTTAATAAAAAAAATTCCCATCCTCCAGAAAGGGTGGTATCCACCCCTAGGGTAAAAGCACACATCGGCACTATATAACTTTTGTTTCTTGGGCTATTCCCTAGCTACAGTTCAAATTTCACGTCAATCCATTCCATCCGAAAAAATTGGTAGCCAAAATGCTTCAGTGACTGGACTACATCCACATTTCGGAAAAAATTAACAGGATATTTCCAGTGCAAGATTTACGCTTGGAGCGTTCTGATTGGAGGAAAATAATTGGTTATTATAAAAACCTTACCTTAATAGATACCTTCCTTCCCTGCAACTTTCAAATCTATAAGGTATTCTTTTCAAAAAGAATGATTCACAGCCACACACAAAAAAAAAGTTGGGTATACTTTTTATGCGACATATATTTTTCGCAGTAATTTGGCCTCCTGAACACGAATCTGGGGTCAGAATTGGCCCATCACCTCACAATTTTTTCCTAACCTCAAAAAACTTACGAAAAATAGTGAAAATTGATGAAAATTTACNTAAAATGCGCAGGAGCACCATCCATTTGTATCCAGCTATTTTGTCGTATATTTAATGAAACATCCTCTAATAATTCAAATAGATGGTTTTCTAGAAAGTTTAGAAATGACTCCGAATTTCATTAGGATTTTCTTGTGACTAAATATCCAGATTGTGAAAATGCACTACCCCTCGCCTTGTGAACGTAGCCTTATCGGTCCAAAGTATAGTATTTCTAGTAAGAATTCAAACAACCACTGATAAAAATTCAGGCGTCTCTCTGCATCTCCCGGAAGTAAATTTTGCACAGGTTGTAAATGGTACTTATTTCTGTCATCCTTACGTAGAACTTTTCAAATTTTCGATTTACTCACCCCAAGTTGCCGAGACGTTCTTCGTGTACTTAGCCGAGATCGTCGTCAAATGCTTTTAAAATTTCATTTCTGTGCCTTTCATTCCTTTGTCGAGATTTTCTAAATATTGTTTTAATCCAGAAAGATTAAAGCGATGAGTGTAAAGAATTTTGTTGATGTGCTTACAAATTGCACTTACTTTTAAGCATAAATATAAATATTCTTCTAATATTATGGTTAGAAGTATCTGCCACAAGGGGATTGTATTGATATGAATAACTTGAGAACGGTGAACTTTAGGGAAAAAATTCAAGTTACTTTTTTTACGTATTTTGTGCATTAGAATTTAAATTCGTTACAAAAGCTTGTAAAAAATACAATGGCATAGGTTTTTTTTATAAAAAAGGGGGTTACCCCGTCCAGTTGTATACCACTGGTTGAATCTTTAGAGCTCATATTTTAGGGAATACAAGGCCTACTATCATACATTATATGTACTAAATTTTATTGAAATCGGTCGATGGATTCCGGAGATATAAACAAAAAATATATATTTTTTAACAACTTCAACACCCCTGTATCTCTAAAACGAGGCCGTTCCAGACCTATGTTTATAAGGCAAACACCTACTATTTTAAAAAGATCTAGCGTCCTAGATTCAGATTCAGCGTCCTGTATACCCTAAACAGAACAACTTAACAATAAATTTTTGCAGGCATATCTTTTTGATATTGGTACCGTTTTACGAGAAAGTGCTATTTCTTTATTATTGCAACAGTTGAATATAGGGCGAGCCAAAACTCGAGCACATAATTTTCTCAATTTTTTTAAATGAATCACCCTGTATTTTATTTTAAAAACTGAAAATACCATAGATATTTACCATTTACTAACAAAAATAGAGTTTTTAAAAATTTGCTNTCGGTCGATGGATTCCGGAGATATAAACAAAAAATATATATTTTTTAACAACTTCAACACCCTGTGTCTCTAAAACGAGGCCGTTCCAGACCTATGTTTATAAGGCAAACACCTACTATTTTAAAAAGACCTATCTAACATACTATTTTTTAAATGGGACACCCTATATATTATTTCAAATTTAAATTAAATTTATCTCTCCCATGCTTCCAATTTTTAATTTTGTTGTGATATTCCAAAAGTTATGGTCAATTGTATACGAGAATCATTCCCATTTCAGCGTCCTGTATACCCTAAACAGAACAACTTAACAATAAATTTTTGCAGGCATATTTTTTTGATATTGGTACCGTTTTACGAGAAAGTGCTATTTCTTTATTATTGCAACAGTTGAATATAGGGCGAGCCAAAACTCGAGCACATAATTTTCTCAATTTTTTTAAATGAATCACCCTGTATTTTATTTTAAAAACTGAAAATACCATAGATATTTACCATTTACTAACAAAAATAGAGTTTTTAAAAATTTGCTATCAGGTATAACAAGTTGCCCGTGGGCAAATGACAGTGTGAAAAATTGTTATAAAACATTAGGTATAAAATATCCGTTGTTAAAACCAAATTCTTATAATATTAACCAACTTGTTATAATATGATTTTTTTTGTTCTGTTGTCCGCTGAAATGGTAATGATTCTCGTAAACAATTGACCATAACTTTTGAAATATCCTGTATAACATAATTATATCCTCTATTGGAAACATGGGAGAGATGAGCTTAATCTAAATTTGAAATAATATATAGAGTGTCCCATTTAAAAAATAGTATGTTTGGTTCGCCCTGGTAATTTGTAACACCCTGTATATATGAAAATGTGCAGTCTTAAGTTGGCTACAATTTTTGTAAATAACTTTTTTTGATATCTTCTATAATAAAGGAGATATCGTACTTCGACGCACTAATGCCGCACCCTGTATGTATATTACCTGGGCATGTTAATTTATTTAGAGTAACGAAACGTCGACAAACAAAAATATGTTTTCTTTAATTTGGTTCTAATCTCCACCATTGACCACTAATATTCAATTCAGGCAGCTAGCAACATTATTTGTAACTTAAAAACCATATAATTGAACAAATGAAACTTAATCGATACACACTACAATCGCCAACATACATGTATTTTTTTGTCTAGAAATAATCTGTACACAACCTTATACTTGCATATGTATTGTTAACGTTAAAGAAAATTAAGTCAAATCCAATTTTTAATCACCAACAACAATAACTTGACTGCTCAAACTCAATCTGTCCCATAAAACGCCTATTCAATACTATTTCAACACTTCTCACCCACCGTGGACCCCTGTCCTCCAATTTACAAGGAACGTATTTAATAAATTAAACAATTGTTATATGGTCTTAACGTTCGCTCATTTTAACACTGTCGCGTCCCTGCAACCTATAGGATCAGATGGAGCAAATTCAAACCACTGGGAAGTCGATTCAACTCGTACAACAGAAAACAAAGTTATCGAATGAAATATCTCTTCCTTTTTGTTTCTCTACTGTCTTGATCTTTCTGTTGCTCTCTTCTTTCTGTATCTTCCCTCACCCTTAGGTAGCACACAGGACTACCTAGTGGCTCACAAGTCCACCAACGTGTGACACACAAGGTTACCTGAGATAGCACACAATACTATCTAATCGCTCACAGAACCACCTACGTTGGGTAACGGACAGGATTATCTGAGATAGCACACAAGAGCACCTAATGACACACAAGACCATCGACGATTAGTATTGCATGGGGTTATCTGAAGCAGCAAACAGAACTCTCCCAAGGTACACAGGATCCTCTTAGGTTGAACTAAGTTTCAACTAAGCATCACTGGAGCAGGACCACCCAACTTACAAATAGACGTACCACAGTTTCTAGTCCAGTCTTCACAGGGACGGGCAACAGCAACAGTCATCGATTCAAAGCAGGAAGATGAAAATGTCCCTTCGGAATAGTACAATGTCAAATGTGAACATAAAAAAATAATCAACTAAATTTCAGAACAATACAACAATTGCAATTTAACAATTTGTGGAGGAAATAATTTTATAGTATCGGACTATACCAAGGTACACAGGACCCTCTGGAATCTGGAATCTGGAATTTTAGGGAGCGTAGCTTAAAAAGCTACAGCACTTAGACCCCATTGGGCCTCTTGTACTTCCTTTCATTAGGAGATCAATCCACCTGAACTGCTAACCAATCTATTACAGCGAAAAAGGTGGTTACGTTACTCAAGGGGATCTCTCTAATAGAAGGCCAATGTTCTCCAACACGGATTCTCTTGTTAACGAGACGGCAGTGCATTTGCATAGCACATGTACTAGATATGCTGTTGAAAACTGAGGCCACACCAGTGTCTGGTGGCTGATTTAATCATTATCTTATGATTACGCAAGATCAGTAATGCTTGTCTACTATCTATGTAGATTCTGATGGTTTTACCCGGAATGTGCCTACGGGCAATTTCTTTAGCGGCTATGGTTATATCTGCTAATTCCGTTTGTACCACGGTAGCATGCCTATCCATTACCCACTGAATAAATTCCACATCCTGCGCCTTCATGCCTTTTTGATCCGTCTGTGAAGACATTGATTGCATCTTCGCGGGTGGTCTCCTCCTGTGTTCTGATGAGTACGGTGTAGGGTCTGTTAAAAGCAAACCGTGGAGAAATATTGTCAGTGTCTGCCTGCAGAAGGGGCATCTTCCTGACGACCCCATTCCATAGGCTATTCCACATCCTACATCCGATTTGAAACCAACGTTCTTTAGGCGAAGCATGGTGTCAAGGCCACTTCTCTTAGATAGATATCCAGAGGTGGTAGACACAGCATTACCTCCATTTATTATGATGGATGTTGTTTGCATAGCTCCAGTTATGCTGAAATGGAAATGGAAATTCCGTCCTCCTTTGTAGGACGGAATTTCCAACCAAGCTTCACCAGAATAAACAAGTAAATAGGACCATCTAACTTAGACTGACTACAGTATCCAGTCCAATCTTCACAAAGATAGGCATCAGTAACAGCCGTTGAACAAGAAGATCAAAATGTCCCTTTCATAAAGCATAGATAGTACAAAGTCAATTACAGTGCAAGAGACTGCTGTAGTTGACTGAAGAAACAGATCATTTATTGTGTTCGGTATGATGTTCATGATGATGCGATCTTCTAGTTTGTAATGTTGGCCCAGAGTTCATTTTTGATAATAAAAGTACTTTATTCTGTTTATGTTCTTCTCGCTCTACAAGCTCTTTCAATTTGTCAAAAACACACATCGTTTCAATGAAATATCTGTGCCTTGGTTGAAATACCACGTTTTTGCATTGCCCTTGACCTTGCTTGCTATAACATATTTCGGCTTTATCGTCCCAATAAAAAAAATTCCTTGTCGCATCTACATAACGCAACCACTGTTGCAATTATAAAAGTTTGGTTTTAAAGGGCGGTTGCTGGCGCACTAATTCATGACGTCACTTAGTGCGATCGAGAATCCAAAATATGAATGATAGTGATAGGACCACACTACGAAATGAATAGTAAGTAACAAGAGTCTAGAGCCACAGCGAAATTCACTTTACTTCGAGGCTCCCTGCATGCGCATTTCTTTACATTAGGTTCCACCGCGTCCACATGGGAATTGTAGACTAAACGGCAGACGGACGAGAAGCAGGTTGTGTTGTCAGTTGCATGACATCACAAGGTTTCAATAAATAAATATTATTAATATTATTGTTACTGCACTGACAAAATTGTTATCTAATATTAAACTATCCTGTAAGTTCCGGTATTTTAAATTTAAATTGCTTGATTGTTTATCATCTAAGTAGAATAATGCATAACTTTTTATGATTTTCTTTTAAATTATGAGCTTACATTATAAGTTTGAAAATAGTTAGTTTAAATTAAATAAATGAAAAGTAAATCTTACACAAAATACTTTTAGTATTAATAGGCAGTTTGGCCATCCATTAAATAAATCGTCAACACAATAAGATCTAGCTGTAATCGCTACAAGATTTACAGAAAAAACTAAGTTAGTTCCTAAAGGGGGCGTTTTTATGCGTATTTTCACTGAATTTATAGCAGTCTCTTGGCGAGGGTTTTAGAAAATCTAAGCAAGTTATAAACTTCACTGTACTAGTTGTACAAGTTCTCTGCAGCTTACAATATATTCAGAATAATGTTTATCATTTCATTTGCTGAACTTTAAACGCCTGTTGAATATACAGAAAATCACGTACGGTACTATAAACATAATCACACCCTACAAAATGGTTTTAGAAAACTATTAACACATAAATTAATCATAATTATTCAGGATTTTTAAAATCCTCGAGAAAACAGGAAATGTACATTCTGATGTTTACATAGTGTCCATGTTTTCCGTAATCTTTCACAGCGAAAAATTAAAAAAATCCTTGTATTTCAACTTATTTATAGTTTACCTGAGTTTTCTTGTTCAATCATTGTCTTACTGAAAGTGCGATTTCTTGCCTATAAAACGCCAACCTTAAATCTGTTTTGAAAGATTTCTCTCAAAAAAGTGAACAACGTTCACGAAACCCGCAACATTATATCCTCAACAATAATCCTAATTACGTCAAACATGGAGTGTACTGTTCAATTAGCGTTAATTTGCTTTTCCTATACCTACTAATAATACGGTCGGAAAAATGGCGAGGTCTGGATAACGAGGCGACCTAACAATCCGTCCGATCCAACTCTGTGTCCAGTACAAAATAAATGGAATAAACAACCGGCTACATAGGATGATCAATTCATAAGTGAATTCTCAGTGTAGAGACGGGTCGACTCGGTGAAGTATTTACGTAACAGGAGCCGTCCTAATTTATTCTTTCTGAAAATCGATAATAGTGTGGGTGTACCTCGTGTGTTTAAATTATTATCGAATAGTCAGTGAAAATGCCACTGTTCACTAACGTGCACCATAAAAATCGTTTAAAAATAAAGTGCAGTCAAGAATTAATAGTGCATTAAAATTGGTAATCGGATAGTGTATTTCCTGGTATTTAGTGATTGAAATAAATAATTAAATTAAACTAGCGTTTTAGGTAATTGTAATATGGCGCGAAATAATAAATACATAAAAATAAAGTGCTAATTCTGCCTGTTAGCGGTATTTTATGAATTCTGCAAACCTTTTGGAATAATTAATATTGACATTAATAATTTTGAAGCAATAGAATAAGTATGAGTTTACATATTAATTATAATATAGTTATGACATTTTCAGTTCATGGCTTCTATGATTTTCAAGTAGTTTTAAAGCTTCAGTTATGTTAATAATTATTGATTACAGGAAACTGTAAATATAATAGCATTTTAAATAATTACTATACTACATTTGTAATACAAATCATAAATGATTTGTGATGAATTTATTGAAACAAATGTTATTTTATTTCGATTTATTTAAAGAATTGCTCTCGGCGAATGATATATCAAATTCAATAGCTAAATAATGGGCTAAGTTTCGCTCTCTTTCAACATTTATCATTTGGACTATTTCCCGATGTACAGTTCTATAATAGAAACATAAATCATAATTTAATAGAGTATATACCATACAACAAAGAAAATAAAGTCTACTTTTGCTCTTAGTCACATAATGATGATGATAACGATTTTATGTATACACAGAAATCGAACATTATATGCATGAACATTATTTTTATGTATTCAAGTAAATCAAATGTGGATGTTTACATTAATTTCTTTTGTTTAGGCAGGTGTCATCGGCCTTTATTATTATCGTTTATGTCGTCCTTCAATAAATCGTTCAAATTAAAATAATAAAACCTTCTGGACTCTGATAGAACGCTTTTATCTCGATTCTGTATGCAAATCGACCTTTCCGCTAAAATGATCAGCATGCCCTGCTTTTCTAGGGAGATATTCGTTCTACACGATCTGTTCTTCTGCTTCAATGCGTTATCGTCTTTTTTAATTATATATTTATTAGTTATAAGCATTTCGTCAAACTTTGTTCTGCGATTGTTTTATATGTCACATGTCTATCTGCATTCGTACTTGTTGATATACGAAAAAAGTCAATGAGCTATGCAACTGGATACAATTTAATATTGTAACATATCGTAGTGCATGTTTAAAAGTTAACTGGTAACAGTTGCATCAAATTCAAAACTTGTTTCAAACATTGACAAAAGTTGTTGTGGGACCAATCTCAATTGATTCAATCTTAGCACTTTGTTGGACGTTTTCTTGTCGTTTTCTTGTCTGCAGTCGAAACTTCGATTTAACTTTTTTTATTCACCCCTCTCAGTTGCCCCTTTTTGCACTTCGATATTCAACAAAACTAACACGTTTTATGAGAGTTTCGTTTTTCTTTTAAAATTTTAATCAATTGTCAAATGTTATTGAAAAAATAAAAGAATAATATTTTCTGTGTTATAAAGCTAATGTCCAAACTTTTGTTGTGTCTTGAATCTACCATAGACAAAATAGCTTATCGCAATTTTGTCTTATTTTTAAAATGAAGTTGGTATAAGCGCAATATTTGAGTGAAGAGTGAAGTCATTAAATTATAAGAATTGTTCCAAGTGTGGATACGAAAATTATTTCTATTTTTTTATATAGCTCTGATTCATAACACAATTTGTCTGCCTGTTCCTAAGCTTGTAGCTGTTCTGAAGCTTTTTAGTGAAGTGTTTTACCAACATTGCACCTCCTCTGTTGCCCAACTAATAGTAACCTTCTAACTCTGGAAATGTTCTTTGGAAAGCCGAAGCAAATGAGAGTGTCATGATGTTCAAACAATACGATGGATGCAACAACTAAAATTTCAGAGTATTATACCACACTATCACTTTTTTCTTGAAAGTTAACAGTATAGGGTCGCTGACACCCGAAAAGATGATCAGCGTATTTTTCTCCAACAGAGACGTGAATCTTTTTCAGTAGTATAACGTTATAACTGTTTCTTAGATTCCTAAGTGGTGATGTATCCCAAAATGTGTTTACAGTGTTATAGAGACAGAGCAGAAAAGCTTTTTTTTTAAAGAATATGCACAAGCTTGTGGACAGACGACTAAGCGTATCACAAAGCTAGGAAAATAAAATATTGGAAAATAAAACACAAGATTGTAACGAGTTTGCTAGAAAAAAATTTGAAAGAGTTTTCAGAAAAAAGGTTCAATTTGCTTTTGTCATTTCATGCAGGATCAATTGAAGTTGATTTAAAAAAGAATAACACCGAAGGAAAAATTGTAGATACGAAAATCAAAATTCATGTTGGAGATATGTGATTTTGTAGTAAATTGATGCATTAAGAAACTTGAAGGAACGTCTGTTGTTCCTGTAAGTTATATTTATTATACATTATATAACTTTGAGTGGGGGTCATATTTATAGAAGGGCATTTTTGACCTCTAAAAACACGTCAATAGTTTGTTTTTTCAAATTTGTTTGATTTTTAATCTTTTTTATAGATTTTCATACCCCGCTGCTGGACAAACTAGTGTAACCTCAAACTACGGCTCTCTTTAGTTACAACGCATGCACAATTGCGAACTGAGCTGTGTTGTTAAATCTTATATTTAAAGTAAAAGTAAATTTCCACACCACTCGTCGTGAAGTACTGCTCTTTACTACGTTACTTTTGTTGAGTGAGTATTTGGCACGAGCCCTATCATCCCACAAAAATGAAAGTTTAATTAATATTTCATAAATCATGTAAAAAATGTTTATTTTTTTTTAGAAACGATAGAATGCTTCCTTTAATCTTCCTTTCAGCGTCTCGACCACAGTGATATCAAAAAAATTTGGTGACTTTAAAATAACACGTCGCTAAGTTATAAAAAAGCAATCTGGTTTACCAGGAAGCAATATAGCAGGTCGCTTCTTACTGTAGCCATTTGAATGGCACAGTTGGGAGTCAGCACGACAGATGGAGCCATTTGCGCTCCCGCGTACATATGCTCAAAATGTCCACCACCATTTTCGATGCGCGCATGACACCTTCGAATCCAATTTTCGCGCACTCGCTGGATAACACCTCAAGAAAAGGAAATAGTAGTACGCAAAAAACACTCTGACACGGTCGAATCCAGATACCTACTGAATTGCGTATTGGTGGTTGTGGTTGCTGGACACTTTAGTACCTCGTGTTAATAATCCGCCGCGCCGTTGTCACATTGCTAATATGAATTTTATCGAATTTTAAATTTATTACAACGCTAATTATTATTGTTTTTTTAGAATTAAGCATAAAGAAGTTCAAAAAGTGATAAACATTGTATTTTATGGTATTCTTTGCATGCAGTTATGTAAATATTCCTTAATTAATCGAACTTTTGTACATCAAGTTGGAGATTTAGATAATTTTTTTCTCGGAAATGGTTAAGTTTAGGACCCATGTCATATTGGTAGGTTTTTTGTTTATTTTAATGTATTCTATCGTCTCTTAAAATTAAGGCAGTCAAACTTCTAACACCCTGTATATTTAAAAGAAAACACAGACATAAAATCATAGAATACCTCCATCCAAGAATCCTCTAGAATCCAATACGTGGTAGTAGTTCACATACCTACTAAAAAATAACCCATATTTTACATTTTCTCAAATGACGTGTGAACCTTTACGTACATCTAAAAATACGTTTTCTAAGAATGAGAAATATAAAATTTATTACATTCTGTAGTCCAGTGGATTAAACGCACTACACGTCGGATTCTATTTCAGTTCGTAACATTTACTTTCCCATTCGTTGTTTTCCATTGTATCCAAGATTTTTTTTTATTTCGTTTCTTGGACGTTTATCTTACATCTCTGGAAATTCCAAATAATATTTGGAATGTTTAGTGTATACTTCATCATTATTCATTCGTTTTAAGTTACTTATTAAATAATCTGCGTCTCAAAGATTATCCACATGCATATGGTTAGGTAGAGAAGTATTATATGCAGCACGTCAAAAATTAAGACAATAATTAAGACATCAATTTTACATTTTTCTAAGTACAAAGTTATTAAATTATTCCTATTACTTAATGACTTTCTTATCAAATTGTACTAATTGTACCTGACTGCCGTATATACTTGCAATTAAATAAATCTCAAGAGATTAGTAGGGATATTGAGGCTTGCGAATTAAATTCAAATAATTAACTTAGTAATTGCGTCTGCCATACCGGAAGTGCAGGGGTTGTGAAAATTTCTTCATTAAAGAGATTATGAGCGACAGGAGATTAACTGGATTTTCAGAAATAGATTGCTACAACTTTGAAAACTATTATTAAACCATTTGTGTTAAGTTGTTCCGCGTTTAGTAAACAACAGATTAATTTAGTTCTAACTTTCATTTAGATTATTTAGTTCTAGACTTCATGTAGAGACAGAATTAATTAAATGTACCTAAAGGGTATCCAAAATTCATGAAGAATTAATTTTGATAGAAAACAGGTTTTTAATTAAAAATTTAATTTTTTTTAATTTATTCATAAAGTATACAGTATATGGCAGCGGTATTCAAACTGTGTTCTGCGGAACCCTGGGGTTCCCTGCACCTCTTTGGGGGTTCCGGAAGTCAAAAATTCAAAATTTTTAAATTAAAAATATCGATACTATAAAATTCAAAAAAAATATACCCAAAGCTTTTTTGTTTTTATTAAGTACTTCTTCATCTACTTCATCTACATCTAGTGGTTGGTCCTTGAAAAGTCCCATAGTACTTACACGTGTATAACTTACTAATAGGAACTTAACAAGAAAGAATTTTATATATTTATGCAAGTGCAAGTAGGCTTATAACTGACAAGCTGGTGTAGTGTGTCATTCTTTTTTTTATTATCCAATATACAGGCTGTTCTTCTTCTTCTTCTTCATCTAGTGGTTGGTCCTTTAAAAGTCCCATAGCACTGCGGCCTAATTAGGCCTATTGTGCGTCCCACTACTAGTCCTATTCAGCAAGTAGATTTGTCCTTTTTACAAAGTCCAAAAGCTTCCTTGCTGACACTTCTCTCAGCTCCTTGGGTTCCAAATAGGGTCTCCCAAGGAGCGCCATTCTGCTACGTGCAAATCCCGGGCACTCGCCCAGGATATGCAGAGAAGTTTCATCCGCCGATTCACATCCTCGGCAGACCGGACTGTCTACAAGCTTTAGTCTATGTAGATGTTTCTTAAAGTGACAGTGTCCCGTTATGAGTCCTGTCACTCTCCTGAGCCGGATTCTATTCAAGCTCAGTAACTCAATCGCTCTTCCATTCGAAGGATACTCCATAAGCTCCTTGGAATGGCTATGTCCTGGCCTTGAAGTCCAGTATTTCCTATGTTCTGTCTCTGTCCATTTGCCCATAGCCCGCCTGACCACACTGGGAGATGTGCCACAGAAGGGCTCCGGGCCAATGAACACTGTTTCGGATCCCTTCCTCGCAAGTTCATCCGCTTTCTCATTTCCACAAATGCCTTTGTGCCCTGGCACCCAACACAGTCTGACTGTATTGTTGGTGGCCAGTTCAGTTAGCATTTGTAAACAGTCCCACACCAGTTTTGAACTTACCTTGTGTGCGGCTAAAGCTTTAATTGCAGCTTGACTATCAGAGAATATATATATGAGTTTACATATATAACCTCTACGTACATTCTCTGCCAGACACACCATTATCGCGAAGATTTCTGCTTGGAATACAGTGGGGAACTCCCCCAGACTGTAGCTTACACTCCATCTAGGTCTGAGTCCATATATTCCTGCACACATCCCTCTGGTCATTTTGGAGCCATCTGTAAACCATACTAGGCTCCACCTTTCCAGGGTATTAAACCTTTCCTCCCACTTGCTTTGATCCTCTATTCGAGTCTCAAATGGCTTGTGGCAGTGAAACCTTGGAACCATCTTGTCGGATACCATCCCAAAAGTTGGTTCCGACATAGATGTGTCTATGATCCTGGAGTGGGAACCACCTCTCCAGTCATTGTTATTCCTGAGTCGATATGCTGCTAGCCGCGCTTCTCTTTCCACCACTATATGCAGTACAGGCTGTTACAAATTAGCTTCTCACTGCAGGGATTTCGGAAACGGTAAGAGATACAAAGTAGCTTAAATGGGGGCAAAGTTGCATAATCAGGGGACCAACATTTTGCCTCATCAAGGCTAACATGATTATCAATCACCTCTGCTGTACTCGAAATAACGTGTGGTGATCATTTCTAATGATGTGCTATTTAAATAAGCCCTTACTGCCCTGCTAAAATGGGGTGATGCACCATGGGGCATAAGCCACATGTTATTTAAAATATTTAAAGGGAAGTCTTCCAATAACGGGTTAAGGTATTCTTGCAGTAAATATAGGTATTCATCCCCATTTAAAGTATCATCAGTGATATGTGGTCCCACTAAGTAGTTTCCAATTATTCAAATCCATACATTAATGATAAATTTTTGTTTGTGATTTGTCTGAATAATAGCATGGCGGTTTTCGTCACTTCAAATATACAAATTCTGTTTGGAAAGCGGTGGCGCAAATCCGAACAGCTTCAGAAGTATTTGGTCAACAAATGGTGCCAAAATGATTTATGACAAATATCTAATTAGAAATCAAGATTTTTACAAAAATGTTAATATCGCATTTTTGATACAACACATGATTGTATATTGTTAATAAAATTCGATTTTCTCAAAAACGGTACAATATATCCACTGATGTACGGAATACGGTATACCTTTTTCTAAGCAAAATGAGAGAGGAATTGAATTATGAAAGAAAAATGACAAATTTGGCAACGCTGTTAAAGATGTATAAATTTAAATGGATAATTTCTTTTGCTCCTGTAGAATCCACGCATATGGACTGTCAGTTTAAATTTCGAAATGAACATTACCATGAGTTACTTTAATTGCCTAAATTGCATTATTGTCAAGGTAACGACTTAGAAGTTATAATTGGAATTTGTTTTTCAAACTTCTTTTTTTGAAGCCAGATAGGAAAATTTTTGTATGAAGTACTACTATTTTGACCTCCCCTGTATGCCCCTTCATTTCTGACATGGCCTTTCCGGACACCCTGTACATATAAATATAAATACTCATCTGTTTTATCAAACTTTGTTTATTGACAATAGAAAAAATTGTCTAAACTTAAACTGATGTAAGGGTATAGGTATTGGAAATGTCTAGAGCATTTGAAATTAGGTCGTAATAGTAAAATATTTTTACTGATTAAGAGGTGGTTGTTAACTTAAGATGATATTAGTTCGTTTTTAAATATTAAAAATCTTACATTTATTGTAATAAAAATGAAAACATATGTGTTGCTAGGATTACCTAAGAAAATAACGTTGCAGTTCAAATAAACCTGCAAACTAGATATTCTGTGGAAATTGTTGAAGTTATAAAAGTTTTCTGGAATTTATTACATTCCCAGGTTTACCACGTAATACGGTTTCAGCTACACACAATTTCTTTGCAAGCATACGTATCCATATGTAACAGAGAATAGCTTTTAAAGAATTGAAACATACAAGTATATTTTTAAACTTCAGCGAAAACAGCTTTACAAAGTTTTTAGTGGATCATCCCCTAAAGGCTGCTCTATAGTATTACTATAAATATTCCGGTCAAACAATGTAACGGATTTTTTCGTCCAAGATATAAAATGAACTGTACAAGACAGTATATCATCCATGACATATTGAACATGACTGTAATCTGAAAAACGACGAGGCGAGGTTGCTTCCTAAAGTTCTTCGCTGGAACATAAATCCAAATCATGTAATTTATGGCCTATTAAATTTAACAGCGTATTGGTATTTCCAAACAAATGTTGCTTAGAGCAAACTTTTCAGATTAGATTTTAGTAAACATCCAATTACAAAAATTTTATCAAATAAGCCAATATCTATTTCAATTCAAGGTATGCCAAAACAGCTTTTCAATAATTTTACAATATTTAAAACATAAATCCGCTGGAGATGCATTCATTCTACCGTAAGAACACTGTGGTTTTGTCAGTCATATTTAGAATGTCTTCTTATCAATCAAGTAATATTTCAACTAAATCATTCATAATTAACTTGAACAGGTATATGTTACAGAAATATACATAATATAAAATATTCCTAAATTTATCGTAAAAAAAACTATTCCTTGTGTTACCATTAATAACAGTGGATTTACTAAAATTCTTGAGAGAAATTTGATATTACCAAAGTACAACCAAAGACATGGAGATCTGGACTATTATATCTTCTGAAATAAGTTTTTTAGAAGAGCTTCAAAACTGCTTTCGTGGTATCATCAGTATCATTAAAAAACTTCTCTTCAGTATTTATTTTATTTTTGACAACAGGAAAATGCCTTCTAGAGTTAAATCCAATGAACAGGGTTAATATTTCAGCATATGTATTTATTAACCTCTCGACAGCTACCAAATGGGCGATTGTCATCTAAGGAGGTGCATAACTGTGATGGAAGATCCTAAATTGCTGACAAAAATGTATGTCTTTCTAATACTTCTTAATGGTAATCCTGAAAGTCCAAATAATAAACTAGAATATACTAGTAACGATATTGGAAAAAGTCAAACAAAAAGGATCTGATTTCTATATCAACAACTCTTGGATCTTGAATTACAACAGTGCATTTGGACACACAACAGTTCCTGTGAAGGAGTTTTTAGTTCTCAGAAAAATTCAAAAAGAGATAAATATCATCTTCCCTTTTCATTCCTTGACAATCCCTTCTTATTATCGAAAATAAAAAAAATTGCCAAATGAATACGTTTTGATGACATGGAAGACATTAATGATAATATAATAGTTGCTTAAAAACTGATCTAAATAAACTGTTCATAAATTGTTATGAAGATTGGACTGAGCGCATTGATGCATTGTTGCTCAAGAGAAGTTGTGAGATGTAACAAAGTGTTACATCTATAAATGGTCACTGCAACTCTATATCTAGACATTCAATGCAGCCAGGCTGCTGATTGACAGATACTATGGAAATAGGTCCTTTGTCTTCTCTCGGCGAGACATTTTTTAACTGGTGATATTGCGGAATACTGAGTTCCATAAAACCTCAAAACTAGTTGGATCACTATAGCATACTGATGAAAAGTAATAAGTTCGAAACCGGTACATGTCAGGTGATTCTGTTGATGAATGATCCTAACTGTTTACTATATATTGTGAGTATAATTTAATACTAGTCGGGGCATTACTCCGCAGGGTTTTTATTTTCTACAATTTCATCAGTTAAAAAACTCAAAAGAAGTACTTTGAAATACTGACTACGTACCTATGTATTTTATAGTGTTCATTTGAAATCGTTGAAAATTGAGAAAGTAAACCGTAGTTTTTAATTTTGAATAATGTCCAGGATAATATAATAACTCTCGAAAACATTACGTTTTTACTGTTTTAGTGATGGCTCCCTTAACATATTAAAAAGTCAACAATGCAGTAGATGCATGCAGTGGTTGTTTAATATTCTTTTCTGAAAATTGTAAAACTCAAATTCAAAACGTCTTGCTCCAGCTCGACTTGTAACCATAGAGTAATTATTATCTGACCAGTTATATCAGCACTTGTTGAACGCGAATACGACTGCAAACATGGTAAAAATTCTACTGTCTGTTTGATTTAGGGATATGGAGGAAGAGCATTTACCCTCATATTATATCAATATGTCACTGTCCTTTAATTTGTCGTGTCTCGTTCATCCTGTCCGATGAAAAATGTAAGGCCGCGTAGATAAAATCCAGTTCTGAGTCATTATAAATTATTTTCCAGGACTTTTGTACTGTTATCGCTACGTTAGTCCATTTCCATATTGTTGTAGTGCGTCGAAGCTGAAAAAGACTGATAAAGTCTAGAGATTCATGCATGTTTCCGTTATCTTTCATGCGTGTGGCAACCGAACACAAGTAAAGCCATTGCTTCGATTCTTTTTAATAAACATAACATGAAAGTATTTTTAAGAAAGTATTTTTTAATATATTTACATATTTTTAATAATTACTAATTTAATGTTACAACATGTCTCTTCTACAGAAGCTTACAGAAAATATGGGTTGATTGCAATTTAAAAAATGATGCTAAAAATTTCTGCTTCTTCTGTCTATTTCTAAAGAGTGTCCCAAAATTCACACAAGAAATAATTTTGATAGAAAACACAGATTTTTAATTAAAAATTGTATTTTTCTTATTGATTCATAAAGTACACAGCATAGGGTTATGTATGGAATAGCATATCGGGTAAAAATGGCCTACAGCTTTGCTGTAGCTGAAAAAAAAAATATCATGTCGCGATAGCGAGCACCATTAACTGTTATTGCCATATTTTCCAAGAAGAATGGTCCGATGATGCTTCCAGCCTAAAGTCCGCACCAAACAATGACACGTTGTGGATGCATTTGTTTCTCAACAATCACGACATTTGCGAAAATTTTGGCTATTAACGAAGCCATCGCTGAAGACGATTTTGTTCATCAGCAAAATCAGCATCCGCTTATTGTTGTTCCATAATGAATTCAACGAACTCTCTTCGCTCTGCATGGTCTGTAGGCTGCAGTTCTTGAGTCAATTGAAATTTGTAACCATGAAGACGCAAACTTTTTGTAAAAATATGATCTGCTTTTCGAAATGTCCAATTCTTGACCACAGTGCCGAATTGATGTTCCTGATTTCTCAGCAACACTCTCACGAACTGTTTCGAGGTTTTATGTTGAACGACCTGTTGAAGAACGGCCAGAGTGTTTACGATCAATAATTTATCCAGTCTCCCTGATTTTTTCAGTCAAAGTTAATTAAGTTGAATCACTATTCCGACCATATTTTGTACAAAAATTACGAACTGTAGCTACCAAACCTTCATTATTTTCAAAATATTGCTCAACAATGAAAACGTGTTGTTCTTTCGTACAGTGCTCCATTTTTAATATCCTTGAACAGCTGCCACGCTATCTTTTATCTTCATTGGCAACACTTTTCCGCAGAAATATATAAAGAATTTCAACTGATTGATGACTATTTGGGCAGGTTTTAAAAAACCTTTATTCCTTTGTTAACGAAAAAATTGTAGCTTTAACTCGTACAATGTAGATATTTACTGACAAAAAGAAAATTTTATTTTACACAAGTTATAGAATGTTGCCCTTGTAAAAAAAAGTTTGAAGTTTGCATAATGCAAGTTTATATAAACTATCGGCACCGTTTTGGAGATGTACCTCTTCAAATTTTCTGAAAAAAATAATTTTTTTATGATTATTTCAAGCAACTTCACAAGACCTGGTACGGTTATACCTACGTTTAGTACTTACAAAACTATGCTATTAATACTGCAATTCAATGGACAGTGCTGCAGATGTTTGGAGGTCACCCCCTTTCGTAAAGAGTTTCTACACCTATGACTTTTAAATATTTATTTATACTTGCTTAAAGAGAATTTTCTAATTTTCATAGATTTTGAAGCAAATTGCATAATAATAAATGAAAATTCTATTTGTTTTGCAACAGAGACTACCTTTTTAATTTATTCTTGCTAATAACAGTGTTAGATTTCGTTTGCATATATTTGATTTATTACGTTTCCATATTTAGCGATCTTGATTAGTTATCCAAGTCAATGTTTTAGTGGGATGAAGATCAACAAGTAAAAGAACATTATATTTTAAATCATTGCCAACGTTTCGGTGTTATTTTACACCATCCTCAGAGCTCCAAAATGCAAACAATGTTTTTTATAAAATTCGTTAACGTATTAAAATAATTTACAATTCTAAATTATTGTCCCTGTCACAATTACCCGAGCAAGAAAAATTCTAGAACGGTTTTAAAATTAATAACATTGGGTAGGTTACTCACTGAAATTTGAAGTGTCTTTTGTCCAACTTAACAGTTCTAAATATTAAGAAGATGATATATAGATACTCATATGTGTACTTATAACTCATGAAACAAATTCAATCCGATTTTCTTTCACAGTAAAAATTATTGTAAATAATGTCTTAGGTACTGTTTAGCAGAATGAAAGTTGAACAATATGTTAGTTCTAATGTGTACAGATATCATGCTTCTTGTTCCTCTTCCTTTTTCCCCTTTTATTTTTTATTTTTTACTATTCAATCTAACACATTTATGAAAAAAGTTTAAATAGACACATACTATTTATAATAATCAGTATGTTCATGTTGTTATGCGATTTAAAAGCTTGTCCCGTAATTTCCGTAACTTACCCCTTAAAATAAAAATTCCCATTAGGAACAACGACAAGCTTTTAAATCGCATAAGAACATACTGATTATAGACAGTACGTTCTATTTATCATACTTTTGCTGATGACACTTCTATAGAGCAGTCATATTCAATCCTTTTGTGGGTTTGGGGTTTACACAACATTATGGATTTTATGAATTCTTTGGTTTATTTTTTCCTTTTAGTGCATTTTAATAAAAGCTTGTTTTTAAAATATTTTTTTTATTTTTCGTTTATATTAAGTAAAATTTTAAATACATATTCCGAAACCACTGAATGTTTGTATGGGGCATGCTATATGTGTCAAAATGTAGCGTCTTTTAATTTTACAAAAATCTTAATAACTCTAAGCCGGCTCCAGATAATTACCAAAAACTCGTCAAACACAGGTGTGTCAAATATTTACAGATAATTTGGCGAAAATCTAAAGAGCCGCATAGATAAGATGTATAAATGTCAGATATGAGCATATGATAAATATCTCCTCAAATACTCAAACATTTTATGCACGATTTGTTTAGTTACTAATTATCCACACGTCAATATATGTATATACACGTATCATTTTTTTATGAACGTAGAGAAATAACAACTTGCAGTATATGAAGTCAGACCTACTGACGAGGTCGTTGCAGCAAGTACCGCGCACATTTTGTTCGCATGCATATAGTTTGGCGAATATTTGGCAAGAATGATCGATATGCAGCATCCACACGATACGGCATTTCTTTGCGGTTGACAATCGCTTGGCAAATGACTACTTTATCTGAAGTTGGTTTTATACCCGACATTGTTTAAAATAAGTAAATATTAAATATAAATAAACAGGTAATTTTTTTTTAATATAATAGCTAGAAGCTAGCCTAAAAACTCATTACGTAAAAAAATAAATGTCGTTGCCCTTTATCAAAGTATTGGACAGTTTTACGTCATCACCTGACTACTTTTTAGCTCACACGATAAAACAACCGAAGCAGATATAAACAAACACCCACATCCGGTGATTACAGGTAATCGACACACGTAAAATCCAGCTCCATTTTCCATAAAAATAATTGTTCCTAAACACAGGCGCTGCTCTATTATTAGCATCAACGGTGTCTTCGTTCTAAATATAAATTTCCAATGTCAAAACTTGATGGTTTGATACCCGGAACCACATATGACGGTAGCAAAATGAAACGCTAAAATTATTACGGCGATATTAGCCACATTAATAAATAAGATAACGCTTACAGCCGGGCCCTATTGTCGTATTTCAGCGATTAGAGTCTCAGTCGAGTCGGGGACTTTGCGGGATGTTGTATACGGGTTCGCGTTATTTATTATACTGACGTTTCCAATTAGGTATTTAAATTGGTATTAACCACTTGCACAAAGGTGTATGTGTGTGTGTGTGATGTCGTTTTCATTCCCTGAAACGAATTACCAGCACGGCATGTAAATTATATAAATTGCAAAATATAAATGTTTGCTGTGGCAGAATTCGTAATTATATATTATTGGGTAACAACATGTGTTCTTGTGCAACTCAATGAAAAAACACTGTATGTGTTATATTGTAAGATAATTACCTACTTCTCCTTAAATTTAGAAGAACTGATGATGAAGCAAACAAAACAATAAAACTGCATTTTGTTAAAAATTGTTAATAATTATGAATTCTAAAATGTTATAATATTTTTTATAACTCCTTTCTTTAATTTTTTAATTTTCATTGTAATAACTTTGACAGTTTAAATTGTCAAAGCCATTAAAACGAAGGGTCAAAAAAAAAAGTTCAGAAGACGAAAACAATGGATTTTCGAAAAGTTAACTGCCTTTTTAAAGTGATCGATATTAAGTGATGTGTTTTTGTATTTCCCATTTGTCTGCTTTTCTCAGTGTGAGATTTTTTGATTAAGCAAAACTATTTTCATAAAAAATAATCCTTGGCTGGCCCATTTGGCGCACGGTTTTATTTAACTATTTTTTTTTAAATTTTTTCACAGGTGGCAAAATATCCAAAATATAAAGAAAAAAACGAAAACTGTGCCACAAATCAATAACTCCAGACATTAACTGTTTTGAGGGTTGCTTTCGCTGTACAGCAAGAAATAAAACGCTCTCTCAACGGTAATAATAAAGTATTTTATTGAAAACTAACTTGTATAGAAAAAGACGTGTTGACGGGACGACTGTTTGCTGGAGAGTCCCCGTGTGTGGAGTCGGTTGTAGGTATATGGGTACGCATCTGGTCGCCGGCGCCAGTAGACCCTTCCTGGAAGGTTGGTGCGTCCGGTGGCGCTCTTGACATAATGCTTAAAATGTGTCACTTGCGAACATGTGTGCCCACAGGTTATTTTTTAATTTTTTTCTGTATCAACCAAAAAAATAAATTATGTTCTAAAATAAAATGCCTTAAGATTGTAAAATCTCAAAAACAGAACATTGAGACATATCATTTTTCTGATAAAATATAAATATGTATATGTTTTTTCTAAATAAGACTTTTTAAATCATTTCGACACTATCCATATTCCAATTAGTAACTCTCGTCGAATTAGCACAATTAAATTTATACAAAATTGTTATAAGTATATTAAAAAAAATTGTTTCATATACATGGTATTCCACCTAACACCTTTTTATAATTCCTCAAATACAGGGTCCTGAGGACCTGAAAAAAAAAATTACAGTATTAAATGAAGCACATGTAGATATAGAACAGTTTTAAATTGAACTATTGTCAGATTCCTTTAATTACAGCTTAACTTTCATTTAATAATAATGACATAACAAGTGTGCAGTTATAATAGATTCGAATACATATACCTGAAATAACGACTTATCTAAAAAAAAACGACTAAAATATCACATACATTGTACTAAATTTTCTTTATTTAGCCCAATTAATTTTTAGCAGTTTACAAACTTTGACAACTTTATCGTTTCTCAATAACAAAATTACAACTTTTAACCTTCAAAAAACTAATGATGCGGCTGTTTATATATTTTTCACACATCTAGATCTCGTATACTTTTGTATAAGATGTTTCACTGATTTTTCTTCAAAGAACCATAAAACTTTTACAGGAAACTTTTTATCCTAGAGTTCTAGATAAAAAAATGTAAGAAAGTAACTGTTTTCGGTGAAAAAACACTGCAATTTTAGAAACGCTATAAACAACTCACTATTTTTTTGAAAATTATATCAAATCATATATTTTAGGAAAAAAATATCTGTATAGAGAAAACTTACGGAATCTTGCTGAACGAAAATACATCTATCTAATTATTATTAGTTTTAATAATGTTCGCAGATTACTACACATTATTACCTACTAGTTAAGTTGTAATAAAATAAAAATTGTACATATCTCATATTATTTAATTCAGTTTGCTGCTCTTATAAAGAAAAAGAAATTGAACTACTAAAAAAATAATAGTAATAAGAAAACATGGCACTGCGCTAAAAGGATCAGTTGAGGGACTGTTTTTACAGAGTTTGTCTAACTAGAAATATCTCGCACTGAAAAAGAAAGAACGTTTATCATTTCACTAAAAACCCCATTGGTTTACATTCTGAAAACATCAGTTTTCGTTATATTATCAAAACCTTTAATTAGAATGAATGAAAATCTAATGTGGCAGTTTTTTATTTTGTTTATCTGCATCCCATAGAAATATATCATATGAAATCTATTTTATTTATTTTTCTATTTAATTCAAAATTATATTTTTAAAATGTCAGATTAGGAAAAAGTACCTAATTATCTACAAGTTTCTAAATACCTTTAAATTTATTTAAATATGCTTGTTCGTATTAAACTTCAAAAACCACACTTCATTTAATGTCGCAATAAAATGCAGTACGGAATGTTAATCGATCGAATATACAAGATTTAACAAAAATACTTAACCAAACTTTAATGGCAAATTATATCACAAATTTAGTAAAGTATATGATGAAATGCTTTATTTCAGGATTTACAGGATGTATTCTATTTTTTTTAAGGCCAGAAAACGGATGACGCGATTTCATTCAAATTATGTGCTGTTTTAGTTTCTGATTAGATAGGAACTAAGTGTTGAAGGTGGACTTCATTTTTTTAGAAATTTTTTTTCTTTCACTTCAGTTTGAACTCACTATTATTATAGAACATTACAAGCTTTACAATCTTTGAATACAAAATTATTTTATATATGTAATTTCTTTTATCTGTTCTTTGCAACTTAAAATAATCTACGTTTCTGAAAAACGAAACGTTTGCGGATACATTGGTCTTCTTTTATTAATTTGCGACATAGATCCGCCATTAAAGTTTGGCAAAAACAATTCAATTACACCCGCAATAAGGATTGACTTTAAGCTATAGGAAATCTTTGAAAATATTAATTGTTTATTTTCAAAAATTGGTTACCTAATTAAATTTTCCCAATTAAAATATTTCTTTATTTTATAAAATGTACAATTTACTTTGAAACAAGTCAATTAGAGTAAAGTTCCCTTGTTCTCGTACTAACAATTTTAATGATTTATGCGTTACTTTTTGAGAGATGTTGTTTATATGATATATGTACCCAATCAATTTGTTTTTCATCGTTCCCCTTTACAACTTCAAACAAATTATGTCAATCTTCTTTGTTTCTGTTTTTATTCCCAACGTTGATAACATGTCTTGTTTACGCAATAGCCAAAGATACACTGCTAGTGTTATTGAAACAAGAAGGTATTAGAAAATTTAATACTACATAGAAGTTCTTAAAGGTTAGAAATTTTAAATCTAATAAATATTAAAACATAGTAAAATATATTAATAACAATATAAAATATATCTACCTTGTTACAATAAAAAAAATACTTAATCATAATCGTTTCTTCCAATTATTATGAATTTTAAAAATTTGAATAGATTTCATTTGTATATGTTAACTAAAAACGAACTGGTTCTTTCGTTTTTACTTGTTAGTTTCATAAAATAGAAAAATCTATCCTTTATAAAAGTATATAACTAATTCTATGAGGAAATAAATTAAGTGGTAATTAAATGGAACAGTGAAGTGTTAACAAGTGATGCAAATAATTGTGAAGTTGCAATACAAACTTATGAACCTTTTCTATGATTGCTATGAAGAGGAAGAGGCAGTTGGTGAGGTGTCGATCGGTCTACCACAAAAATCGTCTGAAGCCCAGGTTAGTTCTTCAATGCTTCTTTAACAATTTTATCTTATTAATTACGCAACTTTTAAGAATATTTAAACTATTGCTATGAGACCAATCGTACCAAGTATTAATTCTATTTTTCTTGAAAAACAATCGTGATAGCCATACATATCATAATAATTTATCTGTGTAGATTTAACTGTGCACATTTATCTAATTCTAACATAATGAAATCGTGAGGATTTATATGCACAAATCAAACTCTGCAGATTTATATTATAACGATCAAATCAACTGCAGAAATTTATCTCACCTATGTTATGAATGGGAATAGGTTCGCACAAATACTTGTAGGAGTATACAATAATTTTTAACTGCACAGTTAATTATTACTCAATCTATTTCTCAACACATATCAAAGAGTGTAGATTTAACTGGCGTATAGATGGGAAATTGTTTGGTTTGTACATATATTTGTTTGTAGATGGAATAAATCGCAGTGATTTATCTGCACAAATCGATTTGAGAGGTGGACATAAACAGTTTTTTGCAACCAAAATGCATATAACAAATAAAAAATTACAAATGTTTTGAAATATAAATTATTTAAATCCAAAGTTATTAAATTAAGAATAAATACATACTATCAAAAATGATATTTCGAGATTATTTAATAATAGATTTATTATCTGCAGTCGCTGATGATTTAATTTTTATTTCTTTGAAACCCATTAAAATAAATTCCACATGATTAACACATATGTATATCTTCCAACCATCTAATATTTTTATGCTCGTCAATTACTCTTTTAATCGAAAGATATAGACGTCAGCATCGAAATTTCGCTTAGAGTTGGTATTATTTATAGCTTTCATGTATTTGTTTTTAATATAGCTATTTTTAGATCGTTTCGATTCGACACAAAACATTATTTTTTGTTGTATACACATAGTTCTGACCTACTACATCCCAGCATTCACTCTTATCTCTATTTCAGAATAAGCTATTTTCTCTTTTTCCCAATACCGTTTTTTATTATAATTTGTTAGTTTTGTGTACCTATTTTTCTGAAATATAACCATCTATTTCATACAGGTACCTTTAAAAAGAAAGATTTTCATAAATGTCCATATATATTTAAGCAGATATCAGGACCAACAAATTGCAATGATATCATTGACAGAGCAATTCAGTACGTCAAACTTTATCTCAAAGATTACTTTTCTTTGTTGAATCATTTCCGTTAAATTTAGATATATCAATACTTCCTATTACGTTGTTTGTCGTAAATATCAATGCTTCCTATTACGTGTTCTGTCGAAACGTTCTCTGTATTTTAATAAATCTCTATAAAGAAACACTATATTTTAAGTTGCATATTTAAAAAATTACCTTGGTTCAATGTCCTTCCAATTCTTGTATTCTTGTTTGAATGTCAGTTTATTTTCTTTATGGTAATGTATTTTCGTTCTCATTTATATTCTACCTTTAAGTTGCAGCACTGTCTTTCGGGAAATGCTAGGAGAATTTTTAGCAACATTTTCTTTTACCTCTCATTTGATCTCAAAATAATAAAAAAATAAACTTGCATCATCAAAGTGCGTAAAAACGTGTATTATCCATTTTCTCACACACGATGTAGATTATCGATAACAAGCAAAGCTATTCCTCCATGACATAGTTCCAGTCAATGCTCTAAATCGAGATTTGCACCGAGTTTCCTTTGTATCCTATCAGCCATTTCACAGTTATTTAAAAAATTCTTTTTTGTAAAACTGTCATTAAAAATTACATTTTTAGTTCATTGATAAGTGAACTAAAAATTACTTTTATAATGCAACGTGTCAATAACGCCTTTAACACTAGTGTAAAAAACTTTTAACACTAGTTTAAAAATAAAATGCTGAACAGGTATATTATAAATATAGTAGGTAATATGCATTCTTCTGAAGATAATAGAAAGCTGTATTGATAAATTTAGAAGGAATATATTATTTAGAAACATCAATACATATTTATTCCTATTAACAGTTACAGATTATTTATTTAGAAACGTTAATATTACTACCCGGACAGTTACAAAGTTAAATGTCATAGTTTTAGGAAAAAATCCAAATCTGTTTGTTATGCTAATTACCTAGATATATTTATCTTCATATACTTTTGTTATCTAAATTTGTTTGCACAATAAACATGACTTTTACATTATGACACGGTGCTATCCTCTTTTACTGGTTTAGTATTTAGGAAACAAAATATGTTGCGGAAGAAACTTTTGTCGCACTTAGGTAAAGTGCCTAAATATACATTAAAAATCTCTACAGAAAAATATAAACTGATAATTAATTAATTACGTACTGTACTAAACAGTTTCAGTTATACGTATAACAATACAGAGAATGATTATGTTTGATTTAGATTTATAAAGAGATTAATGAAATAATAATTAATTTTAAATCTCTGCGTTACATTTTCGATACAATACGTTTATGTAATCCGATTACCGTTTTAGATTTAAGCCAATTTGAATATCCATTTCACATATGCCTCCTGTATAATAAATCATTTGTGACAATATTTAAAATTCGAAACCTAATTTCAATTTGACACTTAGTTCTTTTAGTCCCTATCTGCTGAATTATTAAAATCATACAGCCAGTTTTGGAAAAAAGTTGTTAGAAAATAAAAAAAGGTTTTCTATGAACTCTGATTTAATTGTGGTGTTGACTTTTTTTAACCACATACCCAAAAACTATACATTGTCGAAACTAGCAAAATAATTGTGTTTAACTTTGTAAAAAGATCATGGATATATTTTTATACGTAAAGAAATGTCAGTATATGTGATTTTTATATAAAGTGTAGATACTTTAATCCAAATCTGAATTTGATGAATTTTTGTCGACGATACATCATTCTCCTCACATAATTATCATTTGCTAAAGTTGGTTAAAACCCAATATCATTAGCATCCCAGAATATTTTGTTTACAGGAAAGGGGAGAACTGGAGGTGGACCTCTACCATACAAATCTACCTTACAAATGAAATATCTTCGCTTTTTTCAGTTTCCTTCTTCTCCCTGGAAGTATCTAACATTGATTTTCTCTGCTTAAAACTTTCTAGAAACACTTTCACTATGAATATTTTATGTATTTATCGCCCACCCAACACTTGTGTTGACGACGACCTGGTAATGCTTGATAAACTCCAGGAGTTCTCTTCTTATAATAATTTAATTATTCCCTGACATCAATTGGCCAATAATGCACGTTCCGGACACCATAACTTCGATAAAATCTGTTTATGAATTTCTTACTTCACTCAAATTTAACTCAACTAATAACGGAACCCACCAGATTTCGACTTGACAACGATCCTTCCACCCTTGACCTCGTTTTAACTAACGAGATAACATTGGCGAAACATTGAATTCACTACAGATATAGTTCTAAAATGTGTTGATGCCCTTACCTTGCCTCTGTCTGTGATTATGTCCCAGTCTTTTTCAAGCGGTTTTGTACCATCCATGCGGAAACAGGCTTCAGTTACACCAATCTTCAAGAAAGGAGACAAATTGGACCCCAGTAACTACCGCCCAATCAGTCTTTCACCCACAATTTGCAAAATCATGGAATCTATCATTGTGGAGGGTATAACATATTTCTTACTACAAGAAAACTTTATTCCTGCACAGCAACATGGATTTATTAAAAACCGCTTCACATTAACAAATATAATCCTCTGTGTAAACGACTGATCTCTGGCTCTAGACAATAGTGATCCTATAGATGTAATATACCTTGACTTTTCAAATAAGGTGCCAAGGAGAAGACTTTTACACAAATTGGATCATGTTGGCGTTCGTGGTACCTTACATCATTGGATCAACAGTTTTTTAACAAATAAATACTTTAGAGTGAGAGTAGGCGAATCTTTCTCCGCCGATAGACCGGTCCTCAGCGACATACCTCAGGGTTCAGTTTTAGGGCCCCTATTGTTTATTATCTATGCCAGTGATATTCAATATCACGTCACGAATAAGGTATCATTCTACGCAGATGATATTTAACTGTACGCCAATCCTGATAGTGACCATGTGCCCCTCCAACGAGACTTAGTGTCCATTACCAACTAATGCGATGAATGGCTACTTCCATTAAATGCAGGCAAGTGTATTGTTCTCCATATCGGCCTTAGAAATCCAAATTGCGTGTATTCCTTACATGGACAAGTGCTAACAACAGTGACTTCTCACAATGACCTAGGTGTCATAATAAACTCCAGTTTGTCATGGTGAGATCATGTAAACTTTGTGTGTAAGCGTACTAAACTCTATTTACTGCGTAAGTCGTTAATTAATTTATCATTTGACGTGTCGTGTAAGCTATACTGCAGTTACGTGAAGCCAATTCTTGAGTACGCTGGTTCTGTGTGGTGCCCTGATCTCATCCGAGACCAGCAATCCTTAGAAAGTGTTCAATGATCTGCGACCGGGCTTTCTTTTGGACGAGTTTGACCTTCCTATGTGGAACGACTTTCCATGATACATTTCAGATACCTCCAGCAGCGTCGCCTTCGAAGCGATTTAATTATGACTTTTAAAATTCTTAAATTTAATTTCGGCGACTTGTCTTCAATCTACTCGTTGAATTCTGATGGTCGCCTCCGTGGTCATGAATTAAAGTTAAAAAAAGAAAATTTTAAATCCAGGGCAAGGCAATACTTCCTGTCCAACAGAATTGTTTAATAATTGGTGCACCACTGGATGCTCACCTTCTGTAATAGATATTAGTTTTAAGTTAATTCTTTAATACGTTATGTTTATTATACCTATTGTGCTATATATATTTTGTTAATTTTGTGTATAATAGGACATAAGTCCTCTGCGCTAACCTATTTTGTATTAATAATAATAATACATTTTTATTAAATTAAATATAGAAATATCATATGTTTGAAATTAAGCACTTTTGGATCTACGTTTATGGGAACATTTATTCCTGAAGTACTATCTGCCATATATGACACCATACCATACCATACCATACCATACCATACCATACCATACCATACTATATGACACATGTTGAAGACTTTGTAATCACATGCTAAAAAATAGTACATATAAAATTTTTTCGTTATTTTAAGAAAATTGAAAGTAATTTTAATAATAGTTTTTGTTTTTCTATAACGTGACTGTAGTTGTTTAAGAAATACTAATAATAGAGTTTAAGTTAATAATACCATTTCTAATCTAGTATCGAATGTGAAAAGAATTTGAAATGGACATCGTTAAAGTACATATAGATACCGTCCAGCTTCAAATTGTTTCAGATGTAACCATTAGATCGTATTTTAAACCATGAAGCTAAATGGCAAACTGTTATTTGTTTCACACTGTGCTACTTTTAGTATAACCACAGACAAAATAGCTATCGCCACAGACCGCTACTGGAATAGGCCAAAAGTTTTAAATTTACGAATTGCCTGGTGTACTCTACACCACCAGCATAATTTTAGGAAGCATCAAATGCAGCGGCCCGCATTCTTACGTGTATCCCAGCAACATATAAACAACGGTTTGGCAATGTTGTCACGTGTACTTACGGATTTATTTTGTACACATTTTTATCAATGCTGTTTTTTGCGATACTGTATTTACTTAAATGTAGATATTGATAAAGATATTTTAAAGAATGAACGAATAGGTACCTATGTAGTCAACATCGAGCGATCGGATATTCTGTAGCGGTTATTTAATCATGATTTGGTTAATTAGCTACCATTTTAATTTTTTGGTATTGAAATACTGCAGAAAATATATTTCCAAATAAACAAAATTCGTAATAATATTTTAAAAAGCTTGTTAATATACATTTTTTAATATTTGATGAGAAATTTATTTAATATACAAGGTGGATTATTAGTACGTCGCGGAATGTAGGTACAAGATTTTTGTTTGTATTTTGACATCCACTTAATAATTAATAATACTAATTTATTAATTAATAATTAATTAATGATAATAATTATAGATAGAAAAAAAAACTAAATACAAATACGACTTTTCCTTTATTTCTTTTGACATCAAAATTTGCTGGCATAAAATATACATTTAAAGTAAAAAATAATTAAAAAAATTAAAACTCATCCTTATTGAAATAACAAACAACGATTTTTATAACTATCCTTTACAACAACATATATAAGGAGAATATCTAAAAACGACATAACATTAAAATACCTATAATTTTTAAAAATTTTCAAAATGCAAGTAATTGTGATGATACAGTTGAAGATATGCTTTAAAATACTATTTATAGCTTTAAAAACAAATTCAGAATTATCAAACATTTCGTCCTGTATTTTTTCTTTCAATACTTGTAAATTTTGAGGTCCTTAATAATATATTTTGTTGAAAATTTTATTAAAAACCGCTTCNCGAAAAAATAATTAAGAAAATCTCCCCTACACCCCTGGTTCTGATTGTCCGTTCTGCGTTGAATGGAAAAGGTCCGAAGTCCGTATGTCGAAAAACAAAAAAGTTAGTCAAAAATTGCAAAGGCAGTAGCGAACGCATTATCTTATCTCTGTAAGGGATCATTGATTGATGATTTGTTGCTTTTTTTAAATAAATTCCGTATTCAACTAATCCTTAAGGTTCCAGCCATTTTACATTGTTTTAATTTTTTTTAACACCTTGTGTCACAAATATGCGCACTACCAACGGCATCCATGATATGCAACACTTGTGTCAGTAATTATTTTACCTAACTAAAGAAATCAACAATAAGGGAGCAGTACCCATCTAAGGATAAACAACCTGTATAATGCAATTTTTTTAAACATTGGTGTTTCTATTGTACCAAACTGGAAGTCGACGCATAAATTTAAAACATTAATTTCAAGTTTTTGAATTCTCCCATTCCAAGGTGATATAAAATAAATAATTAATTAGGTAAATTCATAGTTTTAATTCTAACTTGATTTATTTTATTTAGCATTTATCACAAATATGATTTCCAAACAAAAGATAAGTTCCATATCTCTTTAATTACATAATTGAATGCATCAATTTTATTTGGCCGTTATCATTTGGCAACAAAGCCACCGCTAGAACTGCCGCCTATTACCAAGTAGAAGAGTTACCATTTTATAGCTGGATGCCGGCTAAGAAGACCCTGTATCCATTTTAGGCTGTCAATTTCCATCATTTAACACGCACTCTGTGGCGATAAGCTATATTGTCTGTGGTATAACTGAACGATTCATGATAAACAAACTTTATATTAAAACTGAATTAAAATAAAATATTGAAAATAAATACGGAAAAAAGTTGACAAGTACATCCAGTATTTTCCTCCTCTAACACAAAATCATTCGCGTTACTACGAAAGGGTGATTTGTTTCACATTAGGCGAAATAATTTTTTTAGTTAATGATATTGTGGGAAACAACTACTATGCGAACAACAGCTCTTATCCAACATAGAATTACACCAGTGATATATAGTAGTACCTTCAGATCAGTAGGTCGTTCTTTAACAGTAATGCATTGGGCCAATGGACATTGAGTAGCAGTAACATTTAAGATATGACATAGGTATAGTTTGTAGGTAATATCTCTATTTCAGACTTGTGAGATCTAAATGGTTTCACTGATGTGACTTGTATGTCTTTTGAGATTTTCCGTATGAGACACAGTACTATATTTTCAATTGTTTTTGAGTAATTCATTTTAATAAAAATTCGTTACTATTGTTTTTTTTTTCTATTTGTTTTGACGAGATAAATTGGTTGTGAAAATTTGTTGTAACGTCGCTCCTAAACAACAAAACCACTTAATCATCCTACTTCTTGTTACAATAAAACATTAAAACATTTTTTTAAATTCTGGAATACCACCTTTTCTTGGGGACCGCCTAGCCGGGTGTATTGGCAGGCGGATTTCGATCTGCCGGGTCAAGCATATCACGGATGTGGGCTGGCATTTGGATGGGTAACCAGGCAGTCTCGGGATGTGGCTGTGGCAGCCTACCAGAGACCTGGGTCGCCCAACATTTGACGCACGCGTGTGGTCCCCGATAAATGGTAATGATAGCAGAGCAAGTAATCTCTGTAACTCAAGACCATGCTATCACACATAAAACTGTACGAGACTTTGCCACAAAACCATCCGTGTAGTAAATAAGATGGTTTGAAGAAAGTACTCGAGTTATGAAGGAGGGTGTACAAAGGGCCTAATAAGGCCTAAGTGCCGTGGTGGAAGACAATTCCACCACACCTCCGACATACACACACACACACACACACACACACACACACCACCTTCTCTTTAATTAAAATAGATGTACTTTTTAGAGTAAAAGATACGCCTACATGTGGATGTATTTACATATTTGCCCAGAACTATTTCAGTGTGTTTGCAGTAAGTTTGTAATACATCATTTTATAATTAAATTCGTGCGTAAACACTTCATGTGATGCACTGTGAGATACAATTCATTAAGGGGGCTCTTAGTTTCAATAACGGCAAAGTGGCTCAGGAATATCCGCGATGATGTGCGGAAAAACAAGATAATGGATCTCCGCTCTTTTAATCGCATTTTCTTGTATTGTCCGGACGAGATCGGAGGAAATCGCATCATGAGGAAGGTTAGAAAACTCGGAACGTTTTATATCAATTTCGTTTAGTAGGTTCCTTACAACGGTCTGAAGAAACCGGCACGTTTCCTGTATGGTTTAATTTAAAAATGGAAACTGGTAATTGCATCTTTTATTTGTGCACTTCTGAACGGTTATTACATTTACGACGAGCTGAATTCAGACGGATATAGAAATTGCAAATATTGAACGTCAGTTATACTTTTTAAAGTTGGATTTGGAGATTCATAATTCATTTCTTCTTAATTATTTCCATTCCTTTGGAGTTAATTTCGAAATTGGCACAGGATACATATTAGTTTACTGATATATTTATTGCACATTTTGCCGTTTAATGAAAAAGATGAGTTACAGATCAGCCGCGGATTTGAAATTTATATACTACTACTAATTGCATATGTTTTCCAATGTATCTTTTTACGACTGAAAATTTAAAATTCAAAAAATGACATTTAAAAATTTGGCTCACTTAGAAATAAATTTCCTTTTCCTCAATGTATACAAAAAATACTAAATACTTTTCCAAACACTGTTAGAAACGGCGACTTTCATCTGTTTAAGATATACCTAGAGTCACTCAAGAATGTTATGCTCCTCCTTTATCTAACGATTTGGATATTGTCGCTGAAGAAACAATGCCCCCTAAGTAACATTTTTATCAAAATTCAGTTTCCACCAAAACACCAAAATAGCGCGCGGTTATTAACTAATTTAGTAGATAATTGCCACTGAGGGTTGCTTTCGCTGTACAGCAAAAATGAACCGCTCTCTCAACGGTAATAATAAAGTATTCTATTGAATACTGAGTTGTATAGAAAAAGACGTGTTGACGGGGTGAGTGTTCGTTGGAGAGTCCGTCCTCGTGTGTAGTCGCTGGCAGAAGTCCCTGGTCCTTGGCGCCACTCTGCCGGGGTCGTCCTCCGGGAACCCTGTGGTGCGTCCAGGCGGCGCTCTTAACGTTATACTTAAAAATGGGTCACTTGCGAACATTTGTACCCACACCACAAATTTATTTTGTTCTTTTTGAACTTACCACAAGAATTAAGGTTTTGTAAGGTTTTGTTTTTCTTTGACTTTGATTTATGTTATTACAATTTGAGCGTTTATTTTTGAAGTGTGTACTTTGTTCTTATTTCAAATAAACATAAAAACCGCCTATAACACTGCATTGATTTTTAACCAACTAATACCTCATCGTGCATAAACAACATTTTGTTGTCTTAACAAACTAAGACATTGTTGCTAAATCCTCTTCGAAGAATCTGTAATAAATTTCCTCGGTCAACCTGCCCTGAAAAAAAAAATGGAAGATTCAGAAAGTCTACGACAATTCCCACCCACTTGGCAAAAACTGGTATTGATTGCTTTCTGACACCGCATATGTATCTTCATATTTGATTGATATGAACTCATCGAAACAGACCCAGTCTATGTGGAACATCATCGAATAAAAGTGCTTATACATGCTGAATATGAATGTACAAAGAAAGTGGTTTTGAAGCTGTGCTGAAATTTAAATACACCATGGTTTTCTGAGTTGCTATGCCATGGCCTAGCATGTACCTGGGTATACCTATGTACCTAAATCTTCGTACTCTAAATATAGATACAATAGGTAATTTTTAAAAAGCTTCCAAATTATAGAGTAGTTATCTTCGATTGCGTTAAGCAGTTGTTCCATTTGAGGAGTAACTGTTTGAGGATACCCATTTTAAGGGGTACGTTTTTTAAAACGCCCCAGTTTCATTGAGATGTTGATATAGACGACTAAACATCCTTTGATATGGGATAACATTCTTCAGAAACGTGACTGGCTGCTACGCTATTGTTGTCGTTAACAAGACCATAAACAAAGAGCATAATGTACGGTTCACTATTTGTGTAGTTTACTATTTTGAAGATCGTAAGTTGTACAAGAAAACACCTCTTTATTAAAAAACTTACTAGATGCAACTGCATTTTGAACAATATTGTAAATACGTAACGTTAATTTTGTTTCTTATTTAGTTGTTGTTGTTTCGTAAATGTACATTTGTTATTATTTTGATTTCATTTGTTCTTATTTGTAAAGATACAAATCGCACTTACTTTTAAGTATAAACATAAATATCCTTGTAATATTATGGTTAATGTGTCACAAGGGGATTGTATTGGTATGAATAACTTGAGAACTTCGAATCTTGGGGAAATAAATTCAAGATACCTTTTTTTACGTGTTTTATGCATTAGAATGTAAATTCGTTACAATACTTGTAAAAAATGCAGTGACGTAGGTTTTTTTATAAAAAAAAATAGTTGTACACCACTGGTTGAACCTTTAGACCTCATATTTTAGGGAATACAAGGCCTACTATCTACATACCAAATTTGATTGAAATCGGTTAATAAATAGATTTCGGAGATATAAACAGTTAATTTTTTTACAACTTCAACACCCTGTATCTCCAAAACGAGGCCGTTCTAGATATATTTTTATAAGGCAAACGCCTACTATTTTAAAGATATCTATCTGCCCTCGAGGTTTCCTGCATAGAATTCGGACCAGTCTGTATAAATGTAACTGAACTTTTTTGGTACAAACAAAAAAGTTTTTACAGACCTCGATATAAACATCTTTTGGTTATCCTAACTACATATAGAGTGAACTTAGGCAAAAATTGTAAATTTTTACTTTGTTTAAAATGGCCTATGGTAATTTGACCATAAAGCTCTTTTAGATTATTTAATTTTCTTCAATTTGAGCGGTTCCGTAGCCTTGTACGATGATTTGTCATTGAGTTATCGTCGATCAAAGCAAAAAAATCATTTTTGACTATTTCAATCAATTTAAAATTACCACGACATACATAGATTCGTACTACAGAAATAGTTGAATGTTTCCAAATTAAAGCCACTAATAGTACCTACTATTGACTATAATAATTGAATACAAACTATTTTTATTTTATTTCTAAACGGGCGCGACATCAATAACATATTTGTACATTACGTGAGGCTTTCTTAATTTCTCTTTCTCTGAAGCATATGGCATGGTATTCGGTCAATATGCCTTTTGCAATAAAATTTGGTACTATTTGCAGTTGTTAATCAGGTACACAAATACTAGACGAAAGCTCTAGTCACAATGATTGTATCTGGGCGGATAATCCCCTATTAAATCCCAGTGTGTAATACATAGATTGCAATTATCGTTATTGAATGTTCGAGTGTTCGTTATTCGATAGGAATATTATCTCGGTATTGATTTTAGAATTAATTGATTTGCCATTAACCTAAATCATTTTAAATTGATATTAAATAATATATTAGTAGCATTAACATTGGAAAAACATTAGATTCTTAAGGTGGCAATATTCCTGGCCGAGAAATAGTGAAATTTCTGTCGTTTTTAGGTACTGAAATCTTTAAAAGTAAAACGTGTAGAACAAAAGTAATCACAAAATAAAATCCTTGATGTTTTGTTTATTCATTGTTGCCATTTAAATTTACCCAAATAAAATAATAATTAAAAAAAAGCGTTTGTAAAACATGCGTTTGCTGTTATTCTAACCCCACATTTTAAGAATTATTTTCACGTACTTATAAATAAAAGTAAACAATTTTATATGTAGGACTAAGCAAGTAAATGTTATAAGAATATTTACATGATCGTTTGATCGTTTTTTGCATCTGTTTATTCGTTTTACTGTGTGTAGTCGCTGGCAGAAGTCCCTGGATTTCGTCCTGTATTTTTTCTTTCAATACTTGTAAATTTTGAGGTATTTATTAATATATTTTGTTGAAAATATGCCTAAAAGACTGAGATCGGGGCTGTTTTCTGGGTACCTAACGTTTCTGATAATATTTTTTATAGTGTTCGGTGACGGGATCGCCCTCCAAAATAAATTTGCCGATATTCCTGAAGAACTTTTGCACATTATTGTTATTTGAATAATACAGTTTAATTATGTTTTATTTTTCGTCATCAGAATAACCCCTTTTAATTTTATTTAAATTTTTTCAAATTAAAATGGATTATTCTAATAATGGATAAATCCCATGTATTTTTAAAGGAAGGTTCGTTTCTGTCGTTTTTGTCTGATTGTGTGCAAGAGAGATAGAGTGACTTTGTCCTCATAGAGGGCTTTTCTCTCTGTCTGTCGGTCTCTCTCTCTCTGCTGGAGTTTCTAGGGCTTTCCCAGCATCTTCAGGATACCTAGGGAGGAAGACTTTTTAGCCTTCGGAAATGGCTGAAAATATAAACAAATCTCCCCTTAGTTCTGAGTAGAGCACTCGGTGGGTGAGGCAGACTAGTGCGTCACAATATATGAAAGAAAAAAAAACAGTATTTGCTTGTAGCTCGGAAGTACTCGAAATTCATTTTTTATTTGTGTGTGGTGAGCCTAAGTGGAGGTTAACATGTGAAAAGTCTCTTCATAAAATCATTTGTTTTTGGTGGTACGTACTGTCTAATTAAATTTTAAATACTCATAATATAAACAAGTACAGTGTGGGAAATGTATAACTAAAAAAATTAGTTCAGCTAATCGATGATGTTGCTGCATAAACTTTCAAATCAATNAGTTATTAAATGTTTGAAATTATTTGTCTTTGCGGAAAACACTATTTAAAGAATATGGGGCCCTTAAAGAATTTGACATTATACATTCATTTATCAATATTAAAAGACACCATGTGACAATATAAACAACAGTTGACAAAATTCAAACTATAACTGTTAGCAGATTAATTCTTAAATGGAATTAATTTGGCATAGATATTAAAAATGGAGTTTAATTAAATTTTATGTAATCAATTATAAAAAAAGGATCGGATAATATTAATTAAACTACAGAGGAAAAATTAATTAACTCTCCCAAATTTAACCACTGAACTTTTCTACGTAATTAACCTATTACCTAAATTACTCAGGATTGCTTTATCTCAATGTATCCAAGTCGATGATATAATCTAAGAAAACACTGTTCGTTTCCGTAACATTAATTATTTAATAATAAATCACAAATTTAGTGACTTTTAAATGAGGTGCACGTTCAAAATTTAATAAAAAATTAATTATTACTGATAATTTGCCGTTGTCATCTCACAGTTCAAGAAAAATATTTTATATTGTAGGAGTATTTTGAGCCAGACTGTGTTAAATTACAAACGTGAATAAAGTTTACTTAAATTTACTCTAAATGATAAGTCCTAATATAATAACAGAAATTTGTTGTTAAAAATTATAAAGGCAAGTTTATGTGGGTCGTCTTAGAAGTACATCTATAATATTAAATTTAATATTTTTTTAATTTTAATAGTGCACACGTATTTTAGTAATATACATATGTGCATTAACAAATTATACGGATAATATTTTACAGTCGATTTTAGGCTCGGTACTTTAGTCTGTGTTAAAACTTCATTAACTGATCAGGCTATTAGACTGTACATATACTGATTTATTTTATAATAGTATATTCACAGTCTAATCGCCTGATTAGTTAATCAAGCCTTAAACGAGACTCAAAGTACCGGGCCTCAGTGTAATTATTATCAGTTACATTCAAATTCGCTGTCATCTATCAAATCTCCCCGTAGTCTACTTATCTTTCTCACTATCATAGGCGAGGCTCGTTAAAAGCTGGGACTAAATTTCATTAATAGCTGTAACGGAATTTTAAATATATGAGTTTATAAAGAAAACATTTCAAATAAAATTAAGTATGCTGTGTATCTAAGTCTTACCATTCACACGATTTACAAGCCTATTATATCTGTCTTATATAGAATTATTAAGATGTACCTAAGTATTTATTGGTGTAATATTGTACGTTCGTTTGTATATTTGGAGGATAACATTATTATTTGTATAATGTTTCGAGTATTTATTTTATTTCTTTGTAAAATAAACCTTAGCTGAATTATTAATTTCTTATGGTTTTAATAGATAACTAGTAAGAAATGTCTCAAAAATAAAAAAGAAATTACCTAACTAGTTGCCATGGAATTGGCCATAACTAAAATAAAAATATTTTTTATAAGAATATCTGTCTATAGAGAAACACATTCATATAGTCAGTAAAGTAAATAGAAGGAAAAAAATAGGTATTTTTAATAAATTAATAATGTTGCAAACTTTTGAAGAAATTATCTCTTATTCAAGCATGATAATAAATAATAATACATTCTTAAAATACAGAAATAACATATGTGTTTTATCGTGGCTGTTTCCTACTATTATTCATTGTTTAAAATACGATATTTTGTAATAAATATTAGGTGTACATACTCACATTAGTAGTATTTAGAGATATTTTACATAAAACAGGTAATAACGACTAGCGTGTCTATGGGATTACTTATTTAGTATATCAAACCTATCAAGGCTTGAATCATAAATATGTAGATCCATTTTAAACAGCGATACAGTTTACTATGCAGAATATGTAACAAATTTTCTTTGCCACAAAGTTAGGGATAAAAAGTTAAATTTAAAATAAATATGCGTGATTTTTCAATAGAAGACCTCTTGAGGGCAACTGACTTCACTTTGGTATTTATGCGTAACATAATTTGTCTATTATAAACGGGAGAACAACTATATAGTGTTGCTGATGTTCCACAGGACTCTTAAACTCTAATTCTTTATATGAAACAAGTAAAATAAATAAGCATTTTTAGATAATTCGTCAAAAGAAGTCTTTATAGAAATCCGGCAATGATTTTCAGTGTGTGACCTGTTATTCACATCTATCTTATACGGTCAATATTGAGCGTAGAGCGTTGCGGTTTGAGGTAAATAAGTCAGTGTTTTGAAAAAAAATTGTACTATTGGAAAATGTTTTATTTCCTTTAAATCGTATTTATACAAAATTGAAATAGATATTTTTCACTTCAAATTATCCAAGCTGATTCAAAATTCAGTACAAAAAATTTTATGACGTATTGTTGAGGTCTAAATAAGATTTTTTCCCGTAGAAACGTGGATCCTCAAATGCTTAATTTGCGATATACAGGAGTTTTTTATTTTTTTCGATTTTGGAAGAATAATTTCCAAACAGATTTAAATGTTGGCATAAGACTTGGGGTACGGGGGTTATTTAGGATGCTAAATTTAAATATGACATTATTTTTGACACTGCTTGTGGCGGGCGCCAACTATAAGGGTACGCTTGAATTAAATTGGCTCTAATTTTCTTGCTACCCTGTGCAGACGTTTCGTATTAGTTCGTCAATCAATTTTACAGCCATTTCCGAGATAAATTATTTTTAAAGTTCAATAAATTTGGGCATTTTTTTATTTTGTTTTTTTCGTAATAATTTGTTTTCTAAGTTCCTAAGAGTCTTAGATTTCAACAAGTTTGACAGAAAACCTTTAAGAATAGTTGTCAAACTAAGCAGTCATAACCTACTATCTTTTTTCTCTAAGTATTTTGATATTGACAATGCTACTACTAGTCAGCACTGATTTTCTTGAAAACGGTTAGTTGTATCAAAAAAATGTAAAGAGCTAAAATTCAAGATCAATGCATTACTGATTAGACGGTGAAAATAAATTTTAAAATATTTCACCGTAAATAGTTAATAAAATTTGAAAATATGATATGTATTTCATCAGCTAATATCTCGAAAATGGTTGGTCTGAGAAATTTCGACCAAGTATACCTTTTTTAGGTATACTTTTTTTGCTTAAAATTGATATAGGAATAAACGCACTAATACAAAATATCAATGTACAGGGTAGCAAAAAAGTTAAGGCCAATTTAATTCAGATGTCCCGCCGATATAGGTGCCGCCCTCTACAAGCAACGTCGAAAGCACACCAAAAGTTTTATTTTGACCTCGAAAGTACGCCCCTAAATTCTTTGTACTGAATTTTGAATCATCCTGTATTTCTACATTGCAATATGTTAGTTAACTTAATTTTTGTGCTACAATTAGATGATATGACTTTACTATGTAAAAGAATAAGATGTTATTATTTGAATTTTCAGCTGTCAATTTCCTCCTCGAAATTATTTATTTGCGGTGTACTTACGAGTTTGAGTTGTGTACATGTGGATGGCAAGGTTACAACAGCACTAGTTTGACATATTGTTGAGTAAATGTATTTTATAGTAACTAACTGCTTAAGTATAATAATTAGATAAACGTTTAATTGCAAAGTTCATTTTTTGAGTAATTTAGTGTATTTGTTTTTAAAATAAAGCAATTTTAAACTTTATGATACTACTTAACGTAAAGAAATTAATTTTTCAATCACATTGGTTATTTTTGTTGTGAAGTAACATTTATATTAAGATTATTGTACATGTAATTTAATTCTAATTCGTTCTTAAAACCAGCTACTATTTTTTAAATTAGAATCCGTCATAGTCCTTTAAAGATAGATTTACGGACTGAGGTCTTATATATTTTTCATGGCATATAAACATACCAAACTGATAATTATTGTAGTACCTTTAAGGTAAGATAAAGTAATGCCCGATATTCGTACCCTTCAAATGTTTTCTCACCCATTCACTTTCTATTCCTGTAAAAATGTACTCTGATTTCATTCGCAGCATCTAAAATGTTACGTGCTTTGCATCCCTAGACTGCTTTGATTCTTGAGGACGTCTTGACACGTATCTCCGACAGGACATGACGTGGAAAGTGAGATGTTATTTTTTGTTACAGAAAATCTGTGGGGGATGTCGGCGAACGTGTGCTGCGAAGTACTCCGGATTGGGGTGAAACGGCCATAAACGGGGACCATTTGTGGGTTCCAACATCGGTTTCCGGAGATTTCTGCTACGTTGGAGACACTGACTGCACGGTAAGAACGATCATTAGTGCCACGACAAGATAATAACTAGCCAGATAATTGCAGAATGTAAATAGTCGTTATACATGTGTATTTCAAGGGCTGAAAAACGGCGGGTTCTAAATAACAAAGATTAAACTTATAGGAAGGCTTTTCATAAGTTTATAGTCACATATTTGAAGCCCAAATTACCACAACAGTAGAGTTATATCAATGTTATAAATATATTTTATATTTCATGGAAAATTTGTAGAAATATTACTAAAAATAACATTTCCTAAAAATCGCACTTGTTCTTAAAACTATATGGCTTTTTAAAAAATGTGTAACTAATAATGTATAATATGAGGGGTAGTAATCTGAATGTATCCGTTCATTCCGATTTTTAATGGTGTTTAGAAAGGCCCCAAAAGTCAATATATCCCGCTTTGTGAAGAACTAAATAAAAAAGATTGCCAAAAACTAAATATTTCCAAGCCATATTTCTAGAAACGTTTTAATCATTGTAAGGAGTTCTTTTACTAAGTAAAGTTAGTCCAACACCACACCGTATATAGGGCGTCAAAAAAGTATAAAAAAGGAGTTCTCCAAATAAAATTTGAAAAGTTTATATGAATGTATGACAGAAACGATTTTTGAGATACAGGGTGTTCGTATGTAAAGAGTAAGTTTTCGAACAAAAATTATTTTTTCCTTTCAAGTTCGATACATGGTATTACCTAACGAATGTGTATGATTTGAATTTTGCTTTGAAAAGTGAGATAATTCAAGGACGGTAGTCAGGGGAATTATCATGTTTTTTTAAGCAATATTTATGCAAAATTAATTAATTAAAAAAGGCATTCTTATTTTTTTTCGATAAAACCCACCCACAATTTTCAAGAAAATTGCAAAATATGATACCCATAAGCTATGGACATTACACAAAATTTGATGACACGCATTATGTCAACACAAAATTTGACTGTGATAAGTTAGTTATTTATAGGCTAAGATTAAAATGTGATACTTTACAACGCAAGGGCGTCGCCAGCCAATGGGCTAGGGGGGTAAGATAAGAGAGAGGATGGGAGAAATATAAATTATATGTTGAAATAGGTACAGTTAATTATTTTTTTTAGAAATATTTTTAATAAAACCTTCTAGTCGAGGAAATAAAACACTGAACACTGAAAATTGCATCGGTGCATAAGAAAAATGCATTTTTAAAATTGCTACTCGAAGAGTTAAAAAATGGAAAATTTATAACTTGGAAAATATTGACGGAAATGAGTTCAATTTTGCTAATCAATCAATCTATTCAATTTTGCATGTATTTTTTGTAATGCATAAATGTATTTTTACAATAAAAAACAATTAAGAATAAAATATGTTAGTTGTCACAGAAACCAACCATCCTGGGTACTAGGCACCTCGAGAATCGTTACCTTCATGATATTCGTGTTGAGGGACCTCAAAAACCACGAGGTAACGAGCTAATTTCCACAAAACTCCAGGAGACGACATGGAAACCGGCCACCCTGGGCACTAGGTACCTCGAGACCGTTGCCGTCGTGATATTCATGTTCAGCGACCTCAAAAACCTCCGAGTAGTCAATGAACTCATTACCGTCAATATTTTCCAAGTTATAAATTTTTCAATTTTTAACTTTTCATTTCTCATTGATCACATAGGGTCACATACTTTCTGGACGCTCTAACGAATCGAATGCAAAAAACTGTATCACGATCCATCTTACTGCACAGATTTCGGAGGTAAGGTAGTTTTTAGTGCTTTATTTCCTCGACTATTTTTAATACGAGAAAAACGAAAAAATATAAATAACTAACAAAAATTTAACGAAAATTATGTAACACATAATCTTTTCTGATTTTTTGAAAATTTGTCGACCACTTTGTTAATATAATCTTCATGATTGTCAAAAATAAGCTTTCTGTGTATACTCATCGTTGCTTAAGAAAATTGTTCTACTTTTTTCGAATTTCTAAGGGGGGCAGCTACCTCCCCTGCCCCACCCTTGGCGACGCCCTTGTTACAGGGCAAGCATATAAGTGTAGTGCGTAGAATATTTTTTGCTACCAACAATAATAGAACTACTATGTATTGGCCATAAATTTATTGAAAAATATAACTCATTTGTTAACACTTTTGTTGAAAGTGCTATAATGCAAAGTGTAATTATTAAATGTTGATGTTCCGATCAATTTATGGATAATGATATTTGCGTTACCTATAATACCGAATTCTGGCTTTTCAGGTTGATTTTGATTTTGTTTATTTTCTAAATCAGAATTTTATTTGCTTTGTTTATTTTATTTTGAACAGTCTGTTAGTAATGTGGCTGAAGTCCTACCGTAACAGTAACTGGTAAATTGTGTCGTTTAGCGTGATTTTAGATATGTAGCTATTTTGCAAAGAGCAATTCCTATTAAATGCATTCCGATAGATTGAATAGTATATTTATTGTTTGTCTATAATATGAATTATCTATGTGTGATGTTTATTGGACGTAGAACTAAATACTTTCTTTATATAATTCTAAATTAAATTTGTCGACAACTAAAATTGTTCTCTGCGTATTTGTTTTTAAAATAGGAATTATTATTATTAACATATCATTCTTATCTTCCAAATCATCTACGGTTATCTTTATTGATCACGGCGACATGCGACGCCCAAGCCAATTACTATTATGACTAACAAAAAATTAACGGGAATATCGGAAATAGAAAGGTAATCATGATTCTAGGCTTCTATTCAAAATTTGTTTAATTCTTTTCTACTATACACTCCGGACTTCTTTGCATAATGTCTTAGATTTTTTCTTTGGTATTAACATTGTTCTGAGCATTGAATGTAGACTTCATACACTTGATGATTTAAGCATGTTTGATTGTTCAGCTAAATAAGCTAACAGAATATCATCATTTACTACCATTACTTTTTTCTTTTAACATTATTCACACAATTTTTATGCTTTTTCGTGCTTTTTCCTGGATTTCATTGGTAATAATTCACCACTGGCGGCAGCAGCTGCTTCTTTAATATCGAATGGATTGCTTTCTTCATCACTTTCGTCAATATTCCTCTTCAAACGTCTTACAGATTTGTAAAAATATAAACATCAAGACGTCAAAAAGATACTTGATGCATATCTACATTGTTTTTAATGCAAGTTTTGACGCAGATCTCAGTAGAATTAATTTAAGCTATCCTAAAGAAATGTTTTTTTCTTCGTCTAATATTGTAATCACGAAATTTAATTTCATTTCGCAATATACCTTGTGGTATCCAATTAGAAAATAATTCCTTTAATATACCAAGCAATTTGGTAACCATTGTCTTTGTACATATTGAGTAATTGATTATATTATTTCAACTACTTTCAACTACTATTTACAACATCTCAGTACTCTACATATACTACAAAAATTATTCCGCAACCATTTTCATTTCAAGAATAAAATTGCTTCAAACTGGATTAATAAATTGAATTCCAAATTAAATGCGGCTTCCTTGTGAACCGTTCAGTATGAAAAGGTATTCACAGAGATGAAAATTTTATTAAAAATGTCCTCGGAATGATTTTTTTTATAGACGGTGCTCTTAATTCAGTAACTTAATGCTAATTTAGAAAGTTTTCAAACGCAACATTACCCGATTGAAATTCACTGATTTCAGACGCCCAATTAAATTCGTAAACCCAAACTCTATCACGTTATCTGAATGTGTTAATCAGAGAATTTTTTTTACTTTTAACTAGTGCCATTCGACCTCTACAATTTCTGGCACTGACACACCGAACAAATATTTGATAAATAATCTCCATTTTCATGCATTTTTTTCCTTATTTTCAGTGCCAAAAATATAAAATAATAAATACTCCTATTGGGTTTTATCCCTCGATATTTCTCTAAAAAATGACAAATTGTCTTCTATTTTAATTTAGAAACTGATAAAACTGAAGGATATTATATAGGGTGTAAGAAGTTTGACTGCCATTACTTCAGCATGGGATCAATCAATCATAAATGAATAAAAAAGTTGCATATTACAGGGGCGTAAGATTAAGAGTTTTCAAAATACAGCGAGTATTAATATTGGGGAGTTTCATCACAACGTGACAACAGCGCTTAGCTAATGTCACACAGCTGATGCACACCACGTGTGCACGCGGCAGATTTGTCCTATGGAATAACAAAAATTATTGTGAAACATTTAATTAATTTCAAGACAATTGTTTTCCAGTTTTTAAATAAACAAAATTAAATGTATCGATTTGGTAGTACGAAGATAGTGTTGTGCTTAAATTTTAGTTCGAATTTTAGTAATTATGAATTTCTTAAAACAGGAACTTTTAATCAAATTATGAATTTGAAAAATATGTAATTAATGTACCCAAAGATACACGTCGTCCAAATAATAATCATACATATTAAAAATAATGTAGGTACTTACCAAAAAGCAAAATTCAGTAATTTTTAAATGTAACTACAAAACCAACTACAACATATATGCTTAAAATGTCCACCACGATGCACGCACGACACCTTCGAATCCACTTTTCGGGCATTCGCTGGAAAGTACCCGGATTTATCTTTATTTGATGGGCAACGCCAGAAATTCGTTCTCGCAAATCTTCGAATGTTGAATTCCAGATACCAACTGAATTGCGTATTGGTGGTTGTTGGACACCTTAATACCTCGTGTTAACCGCCGCGCCGTTGTCACATTGCTCGATATGAATTTTATCGGATTTTAAACTTATTACAGCTCTAATTATTTTCTAGAATTAAACATAAAGAAATTCAAAAAAGTGATAAACAATGTATTTTATGGTATTTTATGCACGCAGTTACGTCAATATATCTTAATTAATTGAACTTTTGTACATCAAGTTGGAGATTTTGATAATTTTTTTCTCGGAAAAACTAGTCGACACTATCGTAAGTGTTCTTGTCCACACGTGAAGGTAAAATGCGTGGAACTCGGGGGAGAAGTTCTGGTCCAACATTTGTTGCATGGATTGGGAAAAACCCCCTCAAAAACCCAGTCAGACCAGGGACTCCAAAACTTGTTCCAAGCCCATTTGAGTTCGAAATTCAAGGAACTTTGGAGACGGAAGTTGTTTTGTAAACGTATCCGCCAATTGCTGACCTGTAGGAACATAAACAAGTTTTACTTTTTTTTGTTCAATCTGCTCTCTAGCAAAGTGATATTTTATATCAAAGTGTTTTGAACGCTTATGACCTGTTGGATTGTTACCGATAGATATACAACCGTTATTATCTTCATAAATGGTTATAGGCTCTGAGAGGTTTATTTTAATATCACATAAAAGTGAGTTTAGCCACAAAGCTTCTCAAACACTTTTAAAGAGTGCCATATATTCAGCTTCAGTAGATGAAGCTGCAACTGAATTTTGTCGCTTTGTATTCCAACACACTGTATTAGTTTCAAATAATTGAAAAATATAACCAGTTGTGCTTTTTCGATCAATTTCATTACTTCCCCAATCAGAGTCTACAAAACCAATTACAATATGGTTATATGTACTGCGTTTGTAAACTAATTTAAATCTAATTTTAATTAAATTCTTGATAGACTTACCAGTCAAAATGAATTTCCTGCCTTTCTTAATGCTTACCCCACCTGATTTATTGAAAATGACAGTCATACCTGCTTCCTGGATACGGCGTACTGATAGGAGATTATGAGGTACCTCTGCAGCATACAGAACGTTGTCCAGAACTCCGGCTACGCCCAGATTTATGGTTACGTTAATAGCACCTTTTAATGTAGCAGTGATGGAAACACCAGTTTTGGCTACTGATATTTTTAATGGGTTTTCCAGTGGAGTAGCAGAAGTGAAGACATCCGATTTCGGTTGGCGCTTTTTGTGTTTGTGATTTGTGTCCAACCATGAAGGCAAAGCTTTCACTGGGCTTTTCTTGTTCAGTTTCAACAATTTGCAGGGTTCTGTTTCGTTCATAATTTTCTTGTCTTTGAAGCATCTTTTTATAAAAATAACAGTTTCTTTTAATATGGTTTGGACGTCCACAATGTTTACATATAATGGACGACTTGTCGTATTTTCTATGAGGTGGACCGGAATATAGCGGTGGGAATTTCTTTTGAGAGTTAAATTTTTGGTTGCTTCATTTTCCTTTTGTTGATTTGAGTTTGAATTTTTCACTGTTATTTCCACTTGTAACACTTTATGGCTGGCTTCGGTATTATCATTTTTCAATTTGATTTCATAATCTAGAAGTTTTGTTTTAATAAAAGCAAGACTTCAAGTAAGGGTTTCATCAAGCAAGGGTTTCATCTGATAAAGTTTGGATTGCAATTACGATGCCATCGTAACATTGTGGTAATGTCAGAAGGAGATGCGCAATTTTAGCTGTTTTTGTTTGAGTGCATCCTGCAGCTAATAATTCGATTATCGAATACCAAGAAATGATTCATGAGAGGCATATCTTCTTTAAACTGAAGACTTAGCAGTTTCCTTTAGAACTGATAACTGCGTCGCCAAACTTTTTCTTTCATAAATCGAATCCAGATTGCGAATGCATTTTCTTACACAAGCACGTAAACGAAATTTCCAGATACTATAGCGTTCGCCATAAAATTGCGGAATATTTGGACGACTTTTAGACTCCATTGTACCCGCACCCACAAATACTGTTTTTACAGGGAAAATAGTTTTTACTTCACTCACGATTTTTTAAACTGTCCGTTTTTAATTTGTAAACATATCTGGGCCTGTTAAGTTATGGGGGAAAAATAATAAAATGTAAACTGAGTAAATAATTTTTAATGAGATTTTTATATAGCTTTTATAGGGTTACACTTAAGTAGACTGCATACAGACTAATAATAATTAATAGGACAAAGATACTTTGGTTTTTATATAAACATTTCTGCTAATCAGCGTATTTAGCCACAGCGTCGGCTTCACTGGAGTAAGTTTAACTTAGGACTATAAATACCATTAACACGTGCTAAGTATACAAAGTGTTCGACTTATTTTATTTTGCGTTTATCCAATAGTTTTTTTATTTTAATGTATTCTATCTTCTGTTAAAATTGAGGTAGTCAAACTTCTAACACCCTGTATATCAGTGATATTGTTATAGAAATGTAGTTAAAAATGATAAAGTTATTTTTGATTATATGAATCGAATTTTATAGGAACGATTTGAAACAATGTAGCAATTTAGAAGAGAATTAAGATATATAGATGGTTTTTATGTTTAATCAATCATCCAAAGTCAAACAAAACACTTGTAATTCTGTTGTAATATCTGGCGTTGGTCCAAACTCAGTTAGACTAATGATGAAGGTACCACGTGTTTTGTAGAAAAATACGGAAAGTAAAAGCATCTGATCCGTTTTTCATAAAAATAAAATATTAAATATTTCACTTGATCGACTAAAAGAAATAGCACCAACCTTGTAGATTTACGAAAATAGCCGATAATTAATATTCCGACCTACTTTATGAAAAAAAAAACTATTTCTTTTTATGAATTTATACAAAGTTTGGTCAACGTCAGCAGCTGATCAATTCGTAGGTTGATTTTCTGCCTACAAGAAGAATTAGGTAGTTATGGAAAATTGTGAAATAAACTTTTTTCTGTCTATAAACTTCTGCTTTCTGTTAAACAGAATTCACTATTCTACCGTTGATTATGTTATAATGACAGCGAAAAGTTCTTTGTCAAATTTTCCTGTACATTCCAATGAAACATCTGTGTAAAAAACTCATCCAACATTTCATATTTGAACTTTAAGTTATGAAGATCTCATAACCAGTCAATTGTATTTTGATATGTATTTTTTTTTGTTATGCCGTGTGTCGGCAATCTCATTGTGTCGCACCGTCGTTTAGCAGGTTTGTTCTTTGTATAAAGTTTAAAAGTCAGCTAGAAGTATTTCCCACAATTCTCTCATATTAAAGAATGGTTTACCTAAAAGTCTGTATCTAAGGCTTACACTCAGTAACGAGCTTATTTTTTGTGAGACTGATTATACAAATTAAATATAACAGCTGCTATCTTTGGATACTTGCCAAATATTTTTGTATCAATATCGATTGCGTTTTCAGCAATTAAATAATAATAATTTGACTTATTTCTCTTCAGTATTAGTTCTGTCTCATCATAATTAGACTTAAAATTCTAAACAAATATCTTTGATTATTTTGCTTCAAGTTGATTAGTATACTACTGAATACTGAATAGTGCGATGTCTTGGATCACCTCCTGCTGCTTCTAGCCTTGATTAATTAATTAATTTATATTTAGTCCTAGTCAAAATAATTTAATTACTGGGTTTTCCCGGTTCTTCTCATTCTTAGTTACTGAGAATATTGACTAAAAATGTACCCAAAAATTTCATTCAATGGATTTACTCAGCTTTCACTCAGACCGATTTATTTACAATGTGCAATCCATTTGCTTCAGTAATATATGTTTCATATATGTTTCGTAACTTGATTTAGGTATATACTTTAATTAAATTATATAATCCTTTAACATGATTTGTACACTAATATTTTTACCATTCAGCTACTTACTCATTTCATCTTTTCTCGATGCCTTTATCCACTTCAACTTGTAATAAGTCTTATTGCCAATCACGGTTACGGCATATTAGAGAAAAGTTTCTCTCATCCATATTTTATTTTTATAGATATTCATTTTTGAATAATAGTCACCAGCCACTGTTCTGAGAACAAAAAATCATTAGCATATTCCCGATATTATCACCAGAATGCACAAGCAGGCGTTGCCTTTTTATTACCGGTTTTAATAGACCCTCAATACTAGTGTCAGATCAGAGTTTTTCATTAGGGTGGAAGGAGTGTACAATTGTACATACATAGGTTTCATAGGATAAAGAATGGGTCACCCATCGTCTCCATATTGTATTATTCGTCGCAAACATTGTATTCGTACTGTGTATAATGTTTCTTTCTCTACTGACACTATAATTAACTGTCTCTTGAAATTTGACGTGGTTATTTGTTAAATTGAGACTGTCTTTTCCGCCACATAGAAATGATTAAAATCGTCTTAACACAGCTTTGTCGAAATCGTAAGTTTGTGGCTTTGTATGACGTCGACGTCTATGGTTGTCGTATTGTACAGCTAAACAAGGTGCTTCCCCTTCTGCTACAGTTAGTTGTTGGTTAACAACTCAGCAAACGAGCATGTAGCTTTCACTTTTCGATTTCTAGCTTGAGCTACAAGAAAACCACTCCACATTCCAATTTTCCGGCAAAACTGCAAAGCTCCGCCACAACCAGGCGAACAAAGAAAATACAACAGCTAAGGTAAAAAAACAGTAAAACAGTAAAAATAGATTCAGTTGAAAGCCTCAAGTACAAAATGCATCGATTGAGTGCAAGTTACAAACAAGAGAACACAGAAGAGCGTCTCCTACTCTTAACAGGACAAAATCCAGAGTCCACGACTGAGCTAAACAAAGAGAACCGCGATAGAAAAATACCGCAAAGCGCGAATCTCCAGTCAGCGCTCAACCTCCAATAAGGTGCGCTGTTAGAGGATTACACTGCAACCCAATTCCTGGGAAATGAGGCTATATTGAAAAACATCAGTGGAGAGGATGAGATGTAATAATGTACATTGTGTAACGAGTGGGGAAAAGTTGCCAATAGCGCCACGCGGGCGCAGTTGACGCACGCGCGAAGCGAGTGCGGAAAGCGCCCAAGTGGCGCTATGGCAACTTTTCCGAACGAGTTGCACATACTATTTTCTATCACAAGTGCGAGTCGTTATGGGACCTATAGCATAGGGCGCTAGGTGCACGGAAAGTGCTAGATAGTACAACAGCGTGATGTTATTTTCATAGCGCAACGCTCTAGCGCTCTAGCGTTGCGCTATGAAAATAACATCCCGCTGTTGTACTATCTAGTACTTTCCGTGCACCTAACCCCCTACACCAAGGGTCGGCAACTGGCGGACCGCGGTCCAGGTCCGGACCGCGGAAGGTAAAATACTGGACCGCCAAAAATTTTTTGAAAGTATAAATTACTCAAATAAATTATTTAAAAAATGTTTTTTACGTTTAAGTGCCAATCTTATCATTTTTTCTAGTATTTTACAATTGTTTGAGTGTGTGAGTTCTTAATGGTTAGTAAGCAGATTAAATTTGAGTCCAAATTAAAATAAAAGAATAAGAAATGAATTTTTTTTCTGGACCTCGTTAAACATTTTCAAAAGTATCCGGACCCCACCTAAAATTACTTGCCGACCCCTGCTNCATGTTTACGGAATTCGCGCAAAGTTGACAGTAATGACAGTTGACCCAACTTTTACCACCACGCCATGGCAATGTTGCCAGATTTCATCCATAATTTTACAAGCTCGTAATGAATAAATAGACGCTTTTATTCAAATAAAAAGTGAACTGACGTGTATTAAACACGAAAAAAATATGCAAGCTAATATGTGTTGTATAAATTTCATTCTAAATAGCATACTTAGTTCGCTGAAATTAATTTATGTAAAGTTGGTACTGCAACAAGACTCCCGTGTATAAACATAGGCATACTCTCCGCACCGCCCGCCCCGGAAGAGGTGTATCGAACGTCCTTAAACTACCACTCTTACCCTTCAAAACGCTTTTTTCAGATTTGAAAAATCTTTTTTATTCGCGGAGATATCATTGAATAAAGTTAGGTATTTTAGCGTTTTTATAACAGTGGTTCTTCTTTTGGATCGCCCAATCCGAATCTGACCTCCAAATTATTCTATCATTTTAGGATTCTGAGACTTCTCAACCTAAAACTGCAAAATCAACGATTTTAGGATGAACTATCGGTATCAACCAGACAGGTTGATTTTGCAGTTTTAGGTTAGGAAATCTCAGAATCCTAAAGTGATAGAATAATTTGTAGGTCGGATTCAGATTGAGCGACCCAAAAAACATGTAAAAGTCCGCTTTCTGAAGAACTTTTTTCGATTTTAGTACCACTGTTATGGAAACGCTAAAGTACCTAACTTCATTCAATGACATCTTCGCGAATAAAAAAGATTTTTCAAATTTTAAAAAAGCATTTTGAAGGGTAAGAGTAGTTAGTTTTAGAGGTCGTTTTTGCACTTTTAGGTTAGGATATCTCGGAAATGTGACGTATAGGAGCAATTCTGACGCCAGATTCGGATTCTACGCACCAAAAACCTTCGGGCAAGTGAGGTCTGGTGTTTGGGTGTGACCTTTCGTAAAATTTTGTTGCCCTGTGTTATTGAATTGTCTTTAGAAAAACTGGACATATTTTTCCTTGGATGGACATTTCTATCGAAAAACGTCGCTAGAAAGATCCCCTCCAAATATCGCTTACAGCTTACTCTTAACAAGTTACAACTTGAAAAGCATAAGCATATCCGACGCAAAACCCATTATTATAGGCGGCTCTGATTGTGGGACGGTGATTCGCTGAACTTGACAGCGTCGGTTTCCGCGTTCAAGCCCGTTTTGAGCATTCAATATTCACGTACCTAGTGGCACGTCGGATTTAATAATTTCATGAAATTTCAATTGAGCGTTACAGATAGCTGAAAATTGTTGTAACTGGTGTCTTTCGCATGCAAATGCTGTCACCGACTATTATTTTATTCCGACATCCATGTAATTTTATTTAATTTGGTCTATTGCTATGCCTGAATAACGACTTTGTAAAAGAGTACTATCGGCTCGTTCTAGCGCAGCGGTGAAATAATGCTCCATAGCTCTAACCATGAATTTATAGAACAATACAACCAATCCATTCTACTCTGGAAAGTTAATATAAAGCAAATTTTAATTTAATTCTGATTTAGCGACATAGATACAGAAAATGTCAACAAATTTAATATCACATTGTAATTTAAAAAAATTTATAAAGATACAAAATGTTTAATTTAAAAATTGAATTTTTGTGTGGGTGAGATATAACAAAATGTATAACGAGTCCAAAATTTCATACTGCTCAATACCTACCGTCACAAAGTTTTATTTATACTTATTGGCAGACAGCGACCTACTAAACTGTAGGTATACTAAAAGCACTGGGCGAAATACACTTTTTTGCTAATGATATTGTGAGGAAGTTTTTTAATCATTTTTTTTTAAATAATTTTACAGAATACTTTTGTGCTACTCTATAATTTAATTGTGAATTCACGTTTAAATAGAATTTACCCTTGTTTCCAGTATTGGGAAACAAGTGACCTGTTTTAAAAGTGTAAAGTAGAAAAGCGTATTAAAGTAAAGGATAAAGTAAATTTCGCTGTCTTTCTTTTGCAGTCAGGAAGTTGATAACGAATAATAAATTCTCCTTCTACACAAAATTTTAAATTCTTGACTATTTCTTATGAAATAAGTGAAAGTTTATAGAACTAAGGGCCATAACAGTATTATAATCAAAAATTATAATAACGTGTTAAAATACTTGTCAATGAAATATTAAGGGTTAAAGTTTTAAGTTTAAAAATGATATAAAACTTATTACGATCAAATAAATAGTATTACAGTCTACCTGAATCCTAGTAAAACAACTGGATACTTGTATTTACAGTGACAACAATATACTCTGCTGTTTAAAAGATAAAAGTAAAGCACGATTTGTCAGTAATTAAATTGCCTGGCTTCGTTCTCATTTATATTCTCCTGAAGTTACCTCTTTAGCAGATAAGATGCCTGCTATGAAAACAACTTCATCCATTGAAAGCAAATTGTTCCTAGCTCATTGTAAGGCAGATATCGATGTGAAAAATGAGAGCCAATATACTTTTAGAAGTTATACGTACAGGGGTATTCTCATAATATCTTTACGTTTTTGCCTCTGTATCTAGAAAAAATGGTAAATACTAAATTTTCAGGATATTAGTTGCAACCTCAAAGAAATATACAAGGTGTCCCGTAATGAATTGTACACAGAGTAACAGGTGATTTGTGACGTCATAATAATGTGATTGGACCCAACTGACCTTAATGCAAAAGTTGATCATAACCCAGTTATTTAAGGGGTGTTAAAATCTAAATTTTATTATCGATTCTTTTAAATAACCTTCGAAATAATTGATGTATATAAACGAAATTTGATATCCCGGGGTTTTTTGACATGAAAAATTCAAATTTTCTCATAACTTTGGCATGTATTCTAGAGGGCGCCACTTACGTCGCCTTTCAGAACTTTTATAGTGCATACATTTTTTGCTACACACTATATGTTATTTTCTGTGTAAAGGAACAATTGTTGCATTTCAGAGAATTAAACGATTTTTTCTTTCAAGATCCCCCATAGACAGAACTATATGAAGGTTAAATTACAACTTCGGGATCATAAAATTAACATTTGTTTAAAAAACTTATTGTTCTTTGTTTAAAATCTTTATCCTTATCACATTTTTTTTTTCTAGACGAAAGGTTAAGAAGATAAGGAGAGTAGACTGAATGTGAATATTCTATACATATTATAAAAAAAGTGTCATTGCTTCGTCTTAACTCTAACATATGAAATCTGTACAATAAAATTATGTTATTAGTCTACCTAAGGAATATGATTAGGTCCTGTTTGAATAAACTTTTTGTACATTTCAGTTTTATTCTAAATTAACGATATTTAGTTATTCAACGTGTTTCATTACAATAAACCGTAGAAAAATATGTTCCAAGTTTAAAAATTGTAAGAAAGTCAGGTCACTTGGCGAACAAGAAGAAAGCAATATTGTCAAATCCATCAGATCAATTGCCAGTGACGCTATTATGTAAGGTTGGTGCAGCTATGGAATCTCAATATAGTTTTCCTTTTTATTGCAATTTTAACAGCTTGTCAGAAATGACAAGTACATACACATTTTATTTTATTGGTTTTCTTTAGCGTAATATGATAAAAATATATAATTTTGCTTTAACTGGAATTAACGAAATTTTATATAGGGAATAAATATCCTCAATACTCTTACTTAATCTATTTAATTAAACATGAAAATGATACTAGTAGCAGTAGTTCCTTTGGATAACAAAATATTTATACATATACTCGTAATAGTATATTACGTAATAAGTGTCGTAAAAAGCATTTTACGCACGAATGGAAAAGTTACGCACGACGCGGCGTAGCAGCGAGTGCGTAATTCTATGAGTGCGTAATTGCATTACACCACGTATTACGTACTATACTTTACCTGCGACCACTACTGTAAATACTTAAAAACACACCGTCTGCGATCAATGTAAGATTCCTATTACGTACGGTAAAAAATCGCACAGCTTGGTAAAAAAATCGTACAGTTTTCCTAGCAACCGCCTAGCAACGGTCAATACAATACTGTTTGTATTGACCGTTACTAGTCAAAATCAAAGTCAAAATTATACTCATCATCGTAGATTTTAATCTTACCCGTTTTCTTTTACAGTTCTTTTTTACATTAAGTCAACCAGTCTCAATTTTTCGATTGCATCCACTTTCCGAACTAATTCATAATGACAGAGGTATCATCTTTTACCTTCAGCATTTCCAAATACAATTATTTATATATTATATAAATTATTTTAAACACTTAAATTTTAAATATCCATCGTAATGTTAACGGCTGATAATAAATTTACTCATCATATAGAGGTGGCACATCTAATATTTATACCTACAATTTAAAATCCATCCATCATTCTTGTAGCAAGTAGTTCCAGATAGCGTTAACTGAATTAAAATTTTAGACTAATCAACAAAATTTCGCGGTAAAAGTAGCATTTAATATCCATCAGCTTAATTAACTGCAAAATATTTATAGATTATCCCTAATTAACAGTTCAGAATTCTGATGAACAGCATTCTATCGATTGTACTGATTTACCTGAAATTAAACTGCTATACGATTTATGAAAATTTATTTATTTACAGTGTTTTTAAGCTACATAGACCACCAAATAATGTGGTAAAATTAGTTGGGAATAGGAAGTAATTGCTTTTTGATTAAATTTTAATTTTAGCCAGTGATCGAGAAATTGTAATCATTTTTTTTTTAAAGAAATGTGACAATTTTTTTTCGATTCCTCCTTTGGCTGAGTTAAGTCCAAGATTTCATTAAAATTATTTATTTGTTATTGTGTTTATATATTCTACTAAAAAAATCATTAAAATACACTACTGGAAAAAATTTAAAGTACAACAAAATTTCCAACTCGGTGGAAAGAAGTCGGTGTTGAAAAGTGGGGATAAATCTGAAATATCCAATTACAGGTCTATCTTTATTTTATCAAATTTTGGTTTGGTTTGGTTTTATGAGTAAACGATTCATTGTCACTAATTTAGCAGTTTTTTCTCAATACACTTCTGATATATTAGATAGTCAAGGACAGGTGGATGTGGCTTATACAGATTTTTCTAAAGTAGTCGATCGTATTGATCATCTTACTTTACTTATAAAACTAGAATAGTTTGGTTTTAATCCAGAAGTAATACAGTTCCTTAAATCTTATTTACTTGGAATATTGTAGTATGTATCCTATAATGTATTTCACTCTAATAAATATCTAGCCACATCTGGAGTTCCTTAGGGATCCAATCTGGGCCCCTTGCTCCTTCTTTTTTTCATTGATGATTTAAGCTACATTATACGGTTACACAAACTTTGTTTGCGGATGATTAAAAAATATACTGCAAAGTGGAATCATTAGATGACTGTAAACTTCTCCAAACTGATTTAAATACTGTTCAAGTTTGGTGTGACAAAAATAAATTATACTTAAACGCATCGAAATGCAAAATATCAACATTCACGAGAAACCTTTTATTATATAAATATGTGTACTTATGTCATTAGCAATAATATACTAATCACGCTGCACATCAGTCAAAAATTTGGGAATAACTTATGATCATCAACTGTCATTTAATATTCATATAAACCTCATCAAAGTTTCGGAGGCAATGAAGTGTTTTGGCTTTATTGTCAGAAATTGTAAAAGTTTTAATGACATTAATTTATTGAAAATTTTATATTTTATTCGTGCTATATTTATATAAAAATCAATTATACTTTTTTCTGTAATCTATAATTTAGTTCACATGAATTAAGTTTATTCATAAAACACACATTTTTTTATTTCAAGTACCATTTTCTAATGAGTAAATTAAAAAATGAGTTAATCAAATTTTCAAATCATATCTGTTAAGGGAAATATTCTGCTATAGATATTCCGTTGTTATTCGATTCATTGTAAATAAATGTCAAATAAGCCGCAGGGGATGCATTTACCTACGGCGGTACACTGTTCTAGTTTCTGTTTAAACGCATCTTGTAGCTCACATCTAGAGATTTGGATGCATAATATTGCTTTATTAATCGATTTCCACTTAATCCGCTCCAATCCCACAACTTCATTGATAACTATCTACCGCTTAATCAGTTTGGAACTTCAAGTCCCATTCTCCAGTGAATGTACCAAAGAGATTCTACTAAGTGGCAGTAATTTTACAAATAGGGTGTTTCTTAACTGTTGTTTATTCGTTTAAGTTTGTATTGTCTATAATTGTTTTATCTTAGCTTTCCAATAACCAAATAAAAGCTTAAATGTTTCAAGCAGATTTTAACGAGGAAAACGAAAGTGGCCATTTTAATTTTTAATTAAGATAAATGAATGCCTCATTTTCGTTAGATGTTTAAGTTTAGTTCTTTAACCTCTTCCGAATAAGCAGCTCTCATTAAAAATTTAGTCATGTCATTTGCTAAATCATTAAAATGTTTGTAAAGTGTTTCAAATCATCGCATTGTAACTTTATCACATCTACATTTGGAATAAATAAAAATATATCAACATTTATTTTAAGAACTTGCTCAAGAATAGCGTTTGGTTATATTTACATATATTTTTCATTATTTACTCTTGTAATTTTACTTTATAAGAAAAAGATATAAACAAGTTCAAAATAATTATTAACAAATTCTCATATCTAAAACAAAAATAATCTGTCTGCACAGAATTTACAAAAAAAACACATACCTGATATATTGATGTCGAACAAACATTATCACGAAATTCTGCCAAGATAATTCGACTATTTCTCATTTTAAAGACAAATTTTTTAAATGACCTTCCAAAAATAGAATTAATAGAAATATAATAAATAATAATAATAATATCTCTACTCCTCATTCTAATTACGAGAATTAGCCCAGAAGTCGGAGACTTGTGCGGGAGAGGAGGCGGCATATTATTGTTAGGCAGGCCGCATTTGCGCCCAGGAACGACTTATGTTGGTAGGCCCTAACCTCCATTGAGTGCATGAATGAGGGAAACCTGAAAAACCTCATTAATTAGGGGGTGGTCAAATGCCAACTGGTGTCAATCTCTCACATTGACCCAAGCCAACATTCTTCCACCCTACCATACCTGCACGGAGAGTGTCAATCGTCCTTACAAGCATAGCTGATCTACGGTCTACCGGCCGCGGGAATCGAACCCGGGCAGAAATTTGCACACGATTGACGCCTTAAACCGTGCGGCTATCGACCGAATAAAAATATTACTATATATTAAATTACACACAAAATACAATACTTTTAGAGAAAATAAAATGTTAGAACTTTGTCGATTATATTACCATTATTACTTTATATCGCTATCTCTTGTACGTACCTTTGACATTGTCGTTTCAAATTTTCTCTTCCTCTAAAAGCTTTGTGCATAGTGCCTGTTCACTTAAGGATGCACATCAAGTGAACAACTGTACATATGCAGGGAGGTCTTCCGATATTTTCAGGTTGGATATTACACCAAAAAATAAGTAATGTTTACTTTTTTTCGAAAATTTATAGGAAGATACATAACTTTGAAGGGAGCTGATAGGTATATTTTTAGAACATCCCAAAGATCTTTCAAGATATTATATTCATATTTTAAACATTTTTAATGGGCACTAATTTACTCAATATTATTCAATTCCCATATCATGCGTAATGGGTATTTTCAAGAATGACTATCACTATTTCATCCCAAGCATTTTAATTTGTTCTCCCATTTAAAACATTATGACAGTATTAATCTCTAGACTATTAAAAATAAGAAATGCCTGTTGAAAAAACTGTTCTCGAGAAATTTAAAATTACATATGTGCTGTTGTAAAATTTCATAACACGCATATACTTACGTGTAGGTATATCGAACAATGTCTATAAAACAGCAACTTTAGTTGTCATCGTTTGAAAAAATTGTTATTTTTGAAGGAAATAATCCCAGTGGAAATTTCAAGAAAGAAATTGAAAAAAGTTAGTTTGTCTTATGCGAATTTCAATTTTTTTAGGGATCATTCAACTAAATTACCTATTTTTTGGAAACTATTCAAAATATGTGACATTTCAGAGTATATGTGATTAACAGTTTGATTAATCAACATTGAACAAAAATATATATTTTTTCTCTAACAATTTAAGATCAATATTTTTCAAACACTAAAAAAGATGAAGTAAAATTGAATAAGTTAGGGATGAAATTGTAACAGTTGCCCTCTAAAACTACCCCTTACGCCCACATATGGAATTTGAATAATATACTTACTTGCGTGAGTGCCCAATATGAATACGATGTTTTTCAGAACTTTTAAAATATCGTACAAATATAATATTTGCCAGAAATAGTGGTCATCAAAATAAGAAAAAAAATTCTTTTGGTATGCATATGAATATGCTTAGTAAAAAAGTTACAGGATGTGTAATGTTCTCTTCCATAGACGTATTTTCTTAAATTACTATAATATGGTATGTCAGATACAAATGAAACTAGGCATCTTTAGAGTATTGATTGGAAGTATCTCGTGAAGGAATGACTTTATTTTCATAAACAGTTGGCGGAGATGCAGGTGAGGATTTTTTATTTTAAAAGTTATTTGGTCGGCGTTTTGATAACATAATATGTTTTTCTGAAAGTGTGTCTTAAAAAGAGCAAAAATAATACTCATCTTCCATATCGATATCTACATCGTTTTCTAGAAACGTTATCAAAATTGAAACATAATTTCCTTAAAAAAATGAATGTAGTTAAAAAAACAATGATCAGTATTATATAAGTTAACTTAAAAAGTATCTGTAAATCTGAAAAGTTATTAGGTAATAAATAAACAAATTGGACTCATTTAGCATTTTTTTAAATTTCTTATTCGTAAAGTATATATCATAGTTATTGTACAAAATATCAGATTTTTTTTTCAACAATATCTCCCTCAAAACAATTAATAATAATCGAGCACAGAAAAACACACAGATTCCTTATTGTGATGACGTCTAGCTCTCATATTTGGCTGGACCCACATACAAAACAGACAAAACCAAGATTAAAGATCAAACTATCAAGTCTAATTAAAAAAAAAAACAAACGTCATTACAAATTTTGATAAAACTTTAACTATAATTGAAAACCTTAAATAAGAAGAGAACAAGCTGCATTTATTAACTACGTCATTTATAATTATATTCAAAAGCAATGGCCCCAGCACCGAGCCCTGAAGCATACCTGATAAAGATATAAATTGACCTATTGCACCTTTCTTATCTAAAATAAAAAACAATGTACCTATATAGAATTTATTTGAAAAACACTTACCTGACACTGATACCTTGCAACAGTATTGCCAGCCTTCAAAAAAAGTAACTTCTTTCTCTTGTCTTCAATAACTATTTCATCGCATCAAACAAACATTGATCATTTATAAATATATTTATAAGCGATGTCCCCAACACCGAACCCTGAAGCACACCTGATAACGGTATAAATTAAACCTTTTGCTGCCAAATTTAACGTGCTGATAACGATTACATAAATAAGATTTTAAGAACTGTTATATTATCAAAAAAACCAATTTTTGCCCAATTTAGAAAGTAAAAGTACACAATCGAGCTTGTCAAATGTTCTACTAAAATCTGTATATATGACGTCTGTGAATTCATATTAAAAGTATTGGATATTAAACTCTATTTAAAACAGATTATATGTTGTCTAACCGTAATCGAGCCTTAAAAAACCCATGCATTCTCACTAAACGAAGGTTTATTTATTTATTTATTTATTTATTTATTTATTTTGGATACACCATTCCACAGAAACAAAATTCCAATTACGGAATGGGAGTACATAGAATAATTACAATATAGAGAAATAGAGAAATACAGGGGAAAAAAAGAGATTGAGCCTATATAATAAGTAAATATAAAACAAACATGTGACAAATAACATGGAGAAGACGGAAAAATACGCAGTATAAGTAATATACAAAGAACCTATTAATTACACATTTATACTCATTTAGGTCATGCTCAAAATATGTATAGTGCTTTCTTTAATTTCATTTGTGGTACAATTAAACACATCTACAAGATGTGCAATTTTTGTATAGTTTGAACATGCCTGAAACAATGGAGAAGCTTTTAGGAGATTTGTGCGAAGGATAGGCAAACAGAAGGTTGCAGGAGAACGCGAAGTTAACCTAGGCATATTAAAGTTAAGTAAACTTAATATCTGACGATAGTCAAAGACGTCTTGGATTATCTTATGCAAAAAAAAAATGATCGAGTGCATAGATCTTCTAGACCGTAAAGAATTCACGCCAAAGTGATTCAACAGAAGGTTCTGAGGAAAATTAATGGGGGGATAATACGAATTTTCTTTATAAAATAAGTACTTTAAAAACTTCCTTTGTATGTTCGCAAAATTATTTATGTGAACTGTATATAGCGGGTTCCACACAATAGATGCATATTCCAATCTAGACCTCACAAACGAATTATATAAAATAAATAATGTACTACGAATACTACGATCCAAGAAATCTTTACCATTTCGAATAACGAACCCTAAATTTCTGTATGAGGTCTTCAAAATTCTATCAACATGTTCGACAAACGAAAGCTTACAATCAAATACAATCCCTAAATCTTTGATGGGGGTAGGCCAATCTAAATATACATCATTAATGTGGTAACCAAAGCTCAATGGGTGTATTTGTCTACTAAATGACATAACATTACATTTTTTACAATTCAGTGGGAGTTTATTAGCTGTACACCAATGTTCGACTAAATTTAAAGCATTTTGCAGCCGTTCACAGTCCTTAGAGGTCTCAATCCTCGTATATAACTTCATATCATCTGCGTACATTAAAAAATTGACATCAATGGAATTGATTATGTCATCTAAAAAGATGTTCAATAGTAGAGGTCCCAGGACTGAACCCTGAGGTACTCCTGACAGTACTCTTATTACTTGTGATTTGAACCCCCTTGTTGTACATATTGCGTTCTATTAGTCAGGTATGACACAAACAAATCAACTAAATTCTCAGACAATCCGTAACCACCCAGTCTTTCAATCAAAATTTTGTGATCCAGTCTATCGAAGGCCTTCGAGAAATCTGTGTATATAATATCAACCTGCCCCCGATTATCCAAAACATCTGCGACATATTGAGAAACACACACGAGATTTGTTGTAGTAGATCTCCCGTTCATAAAACCATGTTGATTTATGGTTACAATATTTTTGGCATGGTTATAGACATACTGATACAAGATATTCTCAAAGACTTTACAGAAACCACAGATTAGCGCAATGGGTCGATAATTAGTTATATCACTCCTATCACTATTCTTAAAAATAGGGCATAAACGTGAGACTTTCCATATATTAGGAAACTTCCTGGATTTCAATATTAAATTGATTATGATAGTGAGAGGACGAATAAAGGTGCTACCACAGTCCTTTACCACAAACGCAGGGATTTCATCCGGTCCCATGGACATTTTTGGCTTCAGTTTGCGCAAACCTCGTTTGACATCATCCTCTGTATTGCTTTCCATGATAAGCATGTTGTTCGACTTAATGTTAGGCACATTAACTTGTATATTGTGAGTTTGAGACATTACATAGGAAGATTGAAAATACGGCGCATAAGCATTCACTATCATTTGGCCGTCAGTTAATGTCTGATTGTTATAACTCATCTCACTGGATGTGCTAGAGTCATTCCTTTTACTGGATATATATATGCCCAAAATTTATTAGGGTAATTTTTAATATTATCTTCAATTGTGTTTAAGTATTCCCTATATGACCTACCAACGTCTCTCTTTATTTTGTATCTAAGGTCTCTAAAATCATTATGAAATCTAATATCACCCGATAGTTTAAATTGACGCAATAACCTGGATTTCTTTTTTATATCTTTAATAATGGATCGAGTATACCACTTAGGATACTTGCTATTACGGAGTTTAGTTTTGGAACACAAACATCCATCACAACATGTATACGATCATACATAAATTTACATGCATCATCGATTTTTGAATAATCTGTAAGAGGCGACCAATCGATGTTATTCAGATTTTCATAAAGTAAAGGAAAATCTGCGCCCCGAAAATTATAGAATGTGTCATTACTATTACATGAAAATGTCGGATTATTAGAATGTTTCATGCGAGTTTTAATTTCTAATTCAAGAGCATGAAACAACATTAATATTATATCTACAGTCCGTACGATATGTGTTGAGACAGAATTCCAAGAAGACCCCTGCGTCATTTTCTTGGAATTAACCGCATTCAACACCCGAAGTAGAACAACATTGATGGAAAATTTCAAGGCACGCCCCTGCCACGGTAAATTGTTATAGTCTGTATATTACTGACAGTTGGTGTCGTATATTAGGGTTCAAAAAAGACTTATTCCCTTCATAATAGTTAATAGCATATAGTAATCGAATTTTTTTGTTGCAGAAACATGGGTCGCGGATGAAATGTTCGTCCTGCAACGTGGTGGCCCATCAGAACTGTATCAATATTCTCGTAGACAGGGTAAAATTTACATGCAAACCTACATTCAGGGACGTGGGAGTCAGACAGTACCGAGAACAGACATCCATCCAGCATCACTGGGTCCATCGGCGTTCTGAAAAGGGCAAATGTACACATTGTGGCAAGGTAAGGGCTCTATCTAAGGAAGCAGAATGATAAGGGTATCGAAGCGTTTGTAGTTTTGAACGCTTACAGTGCTCTAAGCTGCACGTAGTTTATCTGCGAGGCGATAAGATTAGCCGCATAAATCACTCACTTGGACGGAGCTACACAAAACGTCTTAAGTGATTGTGTTTCACTGTAACATCGGTCATTTGATAGTCGTGGAATAATTGATACATTTTGTTCGTTTAACTTTAACCTGTTTGAAATGGTTCAAATTTGAGTCGTTTCTTATAACTTGTGAGGAGACAAAGTCAATTATCCAATTGAATAACGATATTAAGATCCTATATTTTGACTTGTTCTGTTTTTTTTAAACGTATTATTACAATTATTTAATCGTCTATTTCTATTTCCAAATTTGTCTAATTTCATTTTTTGCTCATACAAGATGTAAAAATAAAGAAACTTGTAAGTCAAATAGAAGAAACTCATGAAGAAAATTAGAGGATGTCTTACAAAACTTTTCCGTCTCTAAACTTCGTTAAGAATCTAAGAAGTCATTTAGTTTAAAAAAAATCTCTGAAACTTCCAGACCATAATCTTGTCGTAAATCTCATAATATTACTAAACACCTAATTCTTTTGTAAAACAAAAAAAACATATTTTTTAATACAATTCTGTTACTGCAAACGATTTGCTTCATTGCTTAAATCGCGCATTATCTTAAATCCATAAACGAAAATTCAAGAATCTTGAAATCGATACGAATTACGGAAATCTAGAATCTGAAAAGCACCTTCTATACCTGATTTAAAAAACTAAAAGACAAATTTTACCAATAAACGTAATTGGTAATGTCCAGCAATATTATACAATTTATTATAGCTGTTTTACATTGACAATTTATTCATCAATAAATTGACGAAGTTCTTCATCAATTAATTCACGAATTTATTGGTAAACAGTGTGGTTTTACACTGCACCAGACTTTTTTTCAAGTTTTTTTACGTATGAATCAGTTCTACCAATGAATCAAAGAAACAAATACATTTCAAAAATGTCACCTTTCCACACATAATTGTAGTGATACAACAGCGGTACCGTTCTGACACATATTACACACTTCACGAAGAAATTGACGAAAATTAGAACATGCTTTAATTCGTCAAGAACTTGATGAATAAATCGATGAAGTTATTTGACAGCTGATTTGGTGCATTACACTTGTCCAATTTCTTGATGAAGCGACTTCATCAATTAATTGATCAATAAATTGTCAATGTAAAACAGCTTTTACCGAAGACTATAATAATATTTATAAACGATGCCTAATAAGATCTGTATACAAATTTTGTGTTACTCGAAATAAGTAGTCATTATGGAAATAGTACAAAAAAACATTATACAAGATGTTAATGCCAATCTTTAACGGTGGATTCTACGTTCCAAATAACAAAAAAGTTCCGGAAATTAAAAAAAATATCACGTTTATTTAAACATCTCTTAAGATGTTTGACGTAGATTGATGAGAGTTGGGGTAATGACAACAAATTATGGACAAAAATTTGCTACAGTTAAAAACCCTGCAGAATATGTACCTACACCTAAATATTTATAATTAGATAAGTGTATTTAATTTCGATTACTAATTCTGAGAAAAATATTATTAGAAACACGAACATCTCAGTTACTTACTATAAATACAAGTATATATAATATATAGTTAAAATAAACCTGTGGGGAAAAACCTTAGAATTTCAATAACATTAGAAGTTTTGAATATTGTATAAACACATTTAAATTCGGTTAGTATTTTCAACAAAAAAGATTATTTGAAAAACAAGTCATTTTTTGAGTTATTACTTATAAAAATTTAAATAAATCTATTTATATATATTTATATCACAAAAAAAAGTAGTGTTTTTTTTTTTTGGAAATACAATTTTCATGGAATGTAATTATGACAAGTCCAAAAAAAAAAATCATTTGTGCAGGAATTTTTGATTTTCTGGGGGACCCCCTAAAAAAATTAAAACTGCTAAAATTTACGTATACCATAAGGGAATACTTTGCAAGAACTTGAAAATGGTAATGAAGCACCACAGACAATATAGCTTATCGCCACAGACTGCTACTTAAATGCTGGAAATTGGCAACCCGAAATGAATGCAGGGTCTCCTTAGCCGGCTTCCAGCTATAAAATTTAGCGTGGTAACTCCTCTACTTGGTAGTAGGCGGCAGTTCCAGCGGTGGCTTTGTTGCCAAATAATCACTGCTAAATAAATTTAATGCTTTCAATTATGTAATTAAAAAGATATGGGACTTATCTTCTGTTTGGAAATCACATTTGCTTTAAATGCTAAATAGAATAAATCGTTAGAATTAAAACTAGGAATTTACCTAAATAATTAATTATTTTATATCACCTTGGAATGGGAAAATTCAAAAACTTGAAATTAATGTTTTTAGATTTGTGCGTCGACTTCCAATATGGTACGATATTAACACCTTTTTTAAAAAAAATTTGCATTATACAGGTTGTGTATCCTTAGATGGGTACTGCTCTCTTATTGTTGATTTTTTTAGATAGGTAAAATAATAATTATTATTTTATCATGGATGTCATTGGTAGTGCTCATATTTGTGACACAAGGTGTTCAAAAAAATTAGCACAATGTAAAATTGCTGGAACCTCAAGGAGTAGTTGAATACGAAATTTATTTAAAATAAAAACAACAAATAATCAATCAATACAGAGATAAGATAATGCGTTCGCTACTGCTGTTGCAATTTTTAACTAACTTTTTTGTTTTTCGACATATTGACGTTTGCATTCAACGCATAGCGGACAATCAGAACCAGAGGAGTGGGGAGATTTTTTTAATTATTTTTTCGATTCAGCGCACCGTTTCCGAATTATAAGACCTTTTTTACTGTATCACCTCACACACCTCTTCTTTCCGAAATTTGTTTTCCACATACGGACTTCGGACCTTTTCCATTCAACGCAGAAAGGACAATCAGAACCACGGGTGTGAGGAGATTTTTTCATTATTGTTTCGATTCAACGCACCGTTTCCGAGTTATAAACACTTTTTTATCCTATGATGTCACATACCGTTGGTCTCGATTTTTATTTTTTGACATGCGAGTTTTGATGTTTTTCTCTCGATCACCAATCAAAACCATGGAAGATTTTTTGATACTTAGAGTCCAAGCAAATACTGTTTTTTTTTTCTTTCATATATGGTGACACCCCGCTTTGCGTCACCCATCGAGAGATCTACTCAGAACCAAGGGGAAATTTGTTTATATTTCCAGGCATTTCCGAGTTACAAGCAAAACCGTTTTTTTTTTTTTTTCTCATACTGTGTGACATCGATAACGAAGGCTAAAAAGGCCACGTGCTCTACTCCACGCTCCCTCCCTAGGTGTCCTGAAATTGCAGGGGAACCCCCAAAGTCTCCTGAAGACAGCAGAGAGAGAGAAATAGAAGCCCTCTATGAGGACAGACACATTATCTCTATCGCACACTATAACTCTATCTCTCTCGCACACAATCAGACAAAAACGACAGAAACGAACCTTCTTTTAAAAATACATGGGATTTATCATTATTAGAATAACCCATTTTAATTTAAAAAATTAAAAAAATTACAATGGGTTATTCTGATGACGAAAAATAAAACATAATTAACTGTATTATTCAAATAACAATAATGTGCAAAAGTTCTTCAGGAATATTGGCAAATTTATTTTGGAGGAAGAATCCCGTCAACGAACACTAAAAAATATTATTAGAAACCTTAGGTGGCCAGAAAACAGCCCCGATCTCATTGTCAGTCCTTTAGACATATTTTTTTTACCTGAAAATTTGCAAGTATTGAAAAAAAATACAGGACGAAATGCTTGATAATTTTGAATTTGTTTTTGAAGCAATTAATAGTAAATTGAAACATATTTTCAACTGTATCATCACAATCACTTGCATGTTGATTTGTAAAAATTGTAGGTATATTAATGTTATTTCGTTTTTAGTTATTCTCCTTATGTTGTTGTAAAGGTTAGTTATAAAAAGCGTTGTTTGTTATTTTCATAAGGATGAATTTTAATTTTTTTTAATGATTTTTTTTATTTTAAACATATATATTTTATGCCAGTAAATTTTGATGTCAAATGAAATAAAGGAAAAGTCGTACATTTGTATTTAAAGTTTCTTTCTATCTTTAATTATTAAACCTATAAGTGGATGTCAAAATAAAAAAAAAAACCTGTACCTACATTCCGCGACGTACTAATAACCCACCTTGTATATTAAATAAATTTATCGTCATCATCAAATATTAAAAAAATTATATTACAAGCTGTTTAAAATATTATTACGAATTTTGTTTATTTGGAAATATATTTTCTGCAGTATTTCAATACCAAAAAATGAAAATAGTAGGTAGCTAATTAACAAAATTATGATTAAATAACTTAATTGTAACACCGCTGCAGAATATTATATGAACCTACATAGATATTCGTTGATTCTTTAAAAACATTTTAACAGTAACGCAAAAAACAGATTGATAAAAAAGTGTACAAAAGAAATCCGTAAGTACGCCTGGCAACATTACCAAAGCCTTGTTTATATGTTGCTAGGATACGCGTAGCAATTCGGGCCGCTGCATTTGATTCTTCCTAAAATTCTGCTGGTGGTGTACTCTATGGACAATTCGGTAATTTAAAACTGCTGGCCTATTCCAGTAGCGGTCTGTGGCGATAGCTATTTTGTCTGTGGTAACACTGACAATGAGAAAAAGTTACTATGTATAATCTTTTCACAGCCATTTTATAGTAAAATTTCAAATATCATAATCTACGTATAAATTTAAAAAACCTTGGGGTGCTATATTAAAGGATGCTCAAATGACATAAAAAAATCTCTAGTATAGGTGCTCTAAGACGCTCTTTATACAGGGTTAATCAAAAGTATAGAAATTCCCAAAAATCTCAAGAGGGAAAGCATTTTTGGGATAAATGGTGAGGACAGAAGTCTCAGCATTTTTCGCGGCGCATCCGATGGTAATCTTGACCTTAAGGTCAAGGTTAAGCTTCAAAGTCATATCAAGATAACGTCGTTTTTTTAAATGGCGACCCTACTTTTCGACCCCGGAAATAGAAAGAGGAGAAAATTCTCCATCCGAATATGACATTGACTGTGACATTGACTGTGACCTCACAGTCAATGGTCACGGTGAGTTCAATGTCAATTGTTGATTTGTACTGTAATTTTTTATTTTTAACTACGGTATTAGAGGGAGTGACAGTTTTTGACTAGATACCCGATGGTACTCCTTAGTGACCTTGATCTTGTAGTCACTAAAAATGGTCCCTTCTATTCATAGTCGAAAATAAAAATTGACAGCCGGAATGACCTCTACCTGACCTTGATCATTGACCTTAAGGTCACGTTTGAGATCACAATGACATGTAGAATTCCACGCTCTCTTATTTCTAGCGACGAAATAAGGAGTCGCTACTCCTAAAACCGATATGACTTTGACATGTTCTTTCGACCTTGACGGATGCAGAATTTTCTGCTCTTTCCATTTCTGGGGTCGAAATGGAGAGGCGCCATTAAAAAAAAACAACTTGATCTTGATATGACCTTGAACCTTGACCTTGACCTCAAGTACCATCGGATGCACCGTGAAAATGCTGAGACTCATTATTTATCCCAAAAATGCTTTCCCGCTGAGATTTTTGGGGGTTTCCATACTTTTGATTAACCCTATATATGAAAAAAATCGTCAAATTCGTTCGCCGCATTAAAATTTGACAGGGGTGTTTGAAATCAAATATGCACATCCTAGCCCACCCAGTGCATTTGTTCAATTGTTTCTAAAATAATTAGCTAATCAAGACATTAACTTATATTTTATAGTTATATTACAGAAAGATTAAAATTAATTAATTATAGTGGTTGAATACAATATTGAATACGTAAACAAATGCTTATTAATGAATGGAATTTATCATCACAGCAAACAGCTGCTATCTGTTTGTTAGTCACGACCGTAATTTTTTCATCGTTTTCGTAAATATGTTATTTGACTTAGGTGCGGAAGTAAACCGCGTAATTTAATTTCTGAATCAACTGAAATTATTATCGTTGTTTTGCGATTCTCAACACGAAGTGGGTTGGAAAGGAATTGTTTGCTACTTAGTTTAGACGTGGAAACAAACTGCATAACTTGATTTCCGAATCAAGCCAAATTACTATTCTTGCCACGGAAAGAGTTCGGTGGATGGAAATATTTGTTAGACATTAATTGGCAGATATTTTATAATATCAAAATATCGTCCTTACTGCCCTCTGGGAGCCATTCATTACGAATGCAAATCGAACACTAAGTTTTTGTCTTTTAATATTTCATCTTTTAATTTCATTATTGTTAAGCCTCCAGTTAATATTATTATACAGAGCCTTCACAAATGATAAGCCACGTGGCCGCCGAGCTTATGCAACCAACATTGCTGGAGTAGTATTGTCAACTAAAAATTCCTAAATCTTAGCATCACCAATATTAATGACTCGTTTACAATTAACAATGACAAACCGTTGCATCTACGTTCGACATAATACGATCGCTGATTGGTTGAATAAAATCTCGTGAAAAATTATACCAGTCACCAGTGAAACAGAATGTTGTGTTTTAATGTAGTGTTGATTTTATTGTTTTAATAAATTTTTATTTTACCGAAATTTAATTGCCAACCTGAAGAAAATAAAATTACTGTTCCAAATAATTACTGATGGGGATGTAATCATTTAGGTAGGTTCTGTAGAGTAAAATAGGGTAATATATAATACCCTTTTATTTTTTTTATTGCTTTAGAGACTAGATTAATTTATATTTATATGTAATTATAGTTTCACTTCCTGCATATGTTTGAAAGCTTACCCCCGTTTAAAAAGTTTTCTGAAATTATTTAAAGATTAATAAAGCAACACACTTTTATTAAAAAATGCAAGATGTTTGTAAATATCACTACACACAGTTTTAAGAGCACTTCTTAATTACTCTAAAAAAAACTTTAAAAAAAACTACAATCCAAAAAAATATTGTATGTGTTTATTCAAAGCATTCTTCTAGTTTACTCCCCAGTTCAACTCAATGTAAATTATTTAAGTATTTCTTTATTTAATTATTTCTACAAAATTTCTATATCCATAGATTCTAGCTCATAGCTTCCTAACTTTCTTATGTAACATTTCTTCTAAACATAATAATAATAATTAATTTTAGTAAAAATAAAATATGTAAATGGCCTATCAACTAAAATTGACTTTTCTTATTTTATGATTTTTTTATATAAAAAGAATATCTTGATACAATTTATTTTAGAGGAATATTTTTTCCACGTTGATTACTTGTACAAGTTCATTGTCTTTTTCAAACTATTCAGTACTGTCTTCTTCAAGAGTTTGTTGTTTGGCAGACGCAAATAGAAATACTTAATATATTTGTTACATCCAAAAGAACGCAGAACATAAATCGCTCACCCACTTCATCATTTACCTACATACAAAAATGTTTGTCGTTTTGTATGATGTCAACACTTTGTCGTAGGAAGCAACATATTTCATGGAATGTCCCACGATTACTACGATTCGAAATCTTGAACGTACTATTTAAAACTAGATAAATAATTATCTTTTACTGTCTGACTAATGAATCTGAGGAAAGATACTGCCTATACTTCACAAACATACGTATGAAAATTCCGCAGAAATTTTTGTGAAAAGCGAGACACTAACCGACTTAAATTAGTATATTTTACAAGCCGGAAATTGGCAGTAATTTATTAAATAAAGCAAATACAGCGCCACCTACCTAACCAGATAATTCCAAATGAGGAGGAAAAGACAAATAACTTGTGGCGCTGTTTATTTTCTCAGACTGAACTAAATTGAAGCAATTTTGCTTCCTGTAAATAATAATGCTCTCACCCTCGGGTGCCTCTGTAACTTAGGTAATAATATGGAATAATATCTTGCGGTTTTGTTAATATGGTTTTTTAATTAAGACTGTATTCAGTTGTTTATTGTTATTAAAGTAATTTTCTGACATTTGAGATGAGTGAAACCGACAAAAGATTGTATTAAAAATGTATATAATAGCAACGAAAAGATTTTATTGAATAAATGTTTTTCGTGTTGTATTTCGTACTAAGTAAACGAGTTACAACAGATTACGTTTTCGATAGTAAACCTGCTCCTCCGCCATAACTTTGAATGACTCGCAATATTTCTACATATTCTAGTTTTTGCTTTATGTTCATAACTTCATTAAAAAGTGACATAAACAGTATGAGGCTTACACTTACGTTAGCTGCTTGAAAGTAAATCTTCCTCAGGGGTCACGTATACGCCGTCGAGTTGATAAAGTACCTACGTTAATATGCAAACAAAAAGTTGATATAATTTAGAGTAAGTATTCTAAATTCTTGTAGTTATATGAAAAATTTCAAGGGAAGAGTTTCCACATAATTAAATTTCATTAACTGAGAACCAAATACATAAAAAGTCTTAGAGTGAAGTTTTTTGTTTCTTTTAATACTATTTTGACAGAATCAGGCCAAAAAATGGTTTGCTAAATTGAGAACTCACTCTGAGTGTCCCACATATTCTTAACACTGGCTTTGCAATGGTATTTCGTAAACAGTCTACAACAGGGTTGGATACTTTTATTGTGTGTAAACAAACATCGGAAGAAGTGTATAAATTAAATATCTTAATATAATAATTCGCATTAGAATGAAAATGAGTCATACACTGCAATTTATTAGGTATTTTGGTGCCAGTGAAAAAAATATTTATGCCTTAAACTAAAAGGTTCTGTCATATAGTTAATAATATATAATTAATGTATAAGATACGCTTAGATGTGAAAATTTAGAATATCTAGATATTATTGTTTCTTTTTTTTAATATTTGGTGTTACCGATGCATATCGTTGTGATGAACTGGAACAATTAAATTTGAATGATCGAATAGATCGAATAAAGTTTAGCCAATGTTTAATAGTTGTACAAACTGCAACATAATTATAAACATAAACAAATAGTTTGCATATTTGATGTGAGTTCGTTTGTCTGCGTGTATTTATCAGTATTTACTATACCTATAAAATATAGATAAAAAAACGGTTAACTTCCCAGCCTAGGAAAGTTTCCCGTACTGTTTGCGGATGGTTGCTTAGCAACGAACTAAAATACTAGAATACGATATTTTGAGGTCTGAAATTGTGCCGAAACGGTACACATTTTTCAAACAATTTCAGAAAAAATATTTTTCATGTAAAATTTTACATCCTTTCATACTTCCACCCTGATAACTTAATACTCGTATTCATATTCATCATCTTCTTGATAACATATTACACTTAAATTGAAAAGTGTGCGAGATTATGAAAATAATTACAAGAAATTTAATTTAAATATTGCAAAAGCAGGTTTATTTTTTTCCTCTTTATATTCAGAAAAACATGCGATTCAATTAAGTTCCATTAGTCTTTTGTAAGTTGAACGTATTGTGCGAGATATGAGAAATTGCGGTAAGGTTTGAAAAAGTTAATTCCATTTAAATTGCTCCTCATAAGAAATAATGAATATCTAGTATTTGGAATTAAAGACGTATTCCAACAGAATATCTCCTCTCAGACGAAAAAGCTTCATCATTCGTTTTGTGCTGTAAAATCAATACTTGTCCTCTTTGGATTCAAATATGTAGTCTCATTAATGAACTGTTATTGCAGTTTGATTACCACTGAGATATTATTACCGTTATTGACCTATTCGTTAGCCAATGAAATCGTAACTTATTGTATACAGTATATGTTACACATTCAAACCTTGGTCTCACTCATTAATTAAATAGATAGTTACATATACTTATTAGCGTAGTATTAATTATATTTATTTGACATAGTATTGTCTCCGGTCCAAGATGATTCTTTTTCCTTTGTTTCAGTCATTCCAATCGAAGTTATCGTTTAGTTCCAAAGAAATTGTAGCAATCAGCTGTTCGTGGTGTAAGGCGGCCTATCACAATAAAGAATCTTGTTTCAACATTCAACGAATAGGTGAAGAATGTAGATTAGGTAAGTCGTATACATAAATTATCGCAGCCATTATTTACCCCAAATTTCAAACTGCTTGGAAATTATTATGATTATGGATTAATAAATGTCCAACAAGCACGTGACCCCATTAGTAATTTAATGAGTTTTTGATTGAACGATACAGAAAATCGTGATAATAACATATACAATAAGATTGTGTAGTGACAGGTATCAAAATGAAACGTTTAAATCATAGAGCAAAAGCATATTTGCGTAATTTCCTAACTGTCAACATGTGCCTAACTTATTTATAATCAACAAAATTGATAATAAGCATGTTCTAGTAATATCCCTACATTAACTCCTCAGTTACCAAAAAACATTCTTGATATAAAAAGTTTCTTAAAATTGTTCAATTTCCTAAATAATTGTTATGCCAAAATTGGATAATGGGAATACTTTCGTAAAGTTACTGTTGTGTACTCGTCCTCATTTGTCGTATTGTGCCTGAAACTTTACCGTCAGGCCAAGTATAATATAAGGTATAAACACTGAATCAAATTTTCACTGTCATATTTTTTTTTGGAATAATGTTTTTGTATTTGAAAATTTCATTTCTGATACCTCTATTGCATTTTATTTCTGATACCTCTAGAGCGAGTTCATATTTTTCTAAAATAATATGTCCTAGCTAGAAATAGACGAAATATTCTTTGAAGGTTATGAACATAAAAAAAAGGTTTGACTACTCGAAATCTGTCTCATTTCATACAATATCTAATGGATTGTGCGAAATTTTGGGAATCCAATATAATGACACCGTGCATGACGGCGTATTAGCGAGTGGAAAATCTCTTAGAATTTTTGAAATATCAATATACAGGGTGGTCGCGACGTAATGGGCCAAAATTCATGGGTAGATTACCCAAGTAAAAATATTGCGATTTAGCCGAACTTACCTTAGTCCAAAAGTTGATAGTTAAAGAGATACAGGGTGTTAAATGTAAAATATTATTTCAGTTTTTTTTAATTTATTCCTTAACAAATGCAAATATCCTCACAAAATTTTGGGGATTGGAGTTCGTTGAGTAGAGGAATTGAAATCTGTTCACATTTTGGTTAAAGTTCATAGAGGGCGCTAGCTGCAGTAGATTGAATGTGTTAAAAACGACATAACTTTTTTGTG